>NC_024320.1:20822499-20828458 GCF_000523025.1 Cynoglossus semilaevis | reverse complement strand
ATATATATATATGTATACATATATATATATGTATACATATATATATATATATATGTATACATATATGTGTTTTAAAAACCACCATATGTGTTTTAAAAACCACAGCAGAACAAACTCCTCCTGCCCAAGTCGACCAAACACTGGTCTATATAAAGAACTGACAATGTATAATTCTCGCTTCTCATTCAAGCAGCCCCAGATATGATTGCAGGTTTAAGTTGTGGTTTCTAATGTTGTTGACTTATGACCTCTGAAAACAGAACCCTGAAACGCTCCTGACCCTCCCACTAGATTATAGGCCTGCTGTGGGAGCAGTTTATTTGGGAGCCGTCTTCATCAGAGACAATATCAGTCCTCTTTCAGAGCTGCTTTATTTTTGGATGTTAAATACTGTAGAAACTAATGTTGTGACGTGACAAAAACAGCAGTTTTAAAGAAATAATAATTAAAAAAATCAACATCTTTGTTTCAGTCAACTAAAATAATTAGATGTCATTGTCGTTTAATAACCAGTAGAAGAAGTTTAATCTGTTTTTACTTATTTTTATGTACTATTAGATTATAATAAATTATTATTTTGTTGCTTTTACACAATCTTTATTTGAGTATTATAATGTTTTAAATGGTGACAGTAAGTTTTCTTTCATTCTATACATTTGTAAATGGTGAAACTGTTACTGGACTAATAAGCTTTAAATGAGTTGAATAATCCAGCTATATGGACCAATTCAAAGCTCTTATGTGCTGGTTCAAAACCCTGACTTGGCTAATGTACCGCAGCCTCTCGCAGAATAATAATTCATCATTTACAGACCTTATTGCAATTCAACTCCACCCGATCCACACACGCTCACTTACACAAACACTGACTGACACACAATTCTACAAATGACTTCACAAAAGTAGCTGCGATCAAAACAAAGTCTGTACCAAAGCGACTGGAGAGCTGGCGTTTTTCCCCCTTTAAAGACTCTCTTTCCTCATGATGAACATCAGTCTCACACATTATTATGCATATTATTATGGCTGACTAAGTACATGCAATAAAGAGCTTCAGTAAACCTCTCAAATCCTTAGACGTGAATGGCTGCACCAAACATCAGAGAGATGCATAATCCGAGCAGTTAGGGAATAATTAGCTTTCACAGATTAGTGGATGAAGAGGTGGAAACGTGTCACTTTGATTTCAAAGAACCATGTTTCAACCTTTTGGTTCACAAAATTGACCTTGATGCCTCTGTCACCGTCAACAAAACAGGGTCTAATTGACCACGCGCTGTTGATGCTGGAGTCGTTCCAAGGGCGAATTCAACAGAGAGTGTCCAATATTTCTGAGGACATTTATGTTGTTGTGTCAGAACCATGTGCTGAGAGACGAGGAGAAGGACGTCAAATGTTTGTCGTCGCTACTTCTAAAAGCTGTGCTCTCTTTTGAACTGCTTAGACCCAGTCAACCCCGTCAATCTGCAGGATTAGAGTTTTACCGTCGGAATACATGACCGTCTCTGTTTCTGCAGGGAAATGTAATTACGCAATCACCACTTGTCAGTCTCGTCATTTCCTCTGGATCACTGTTTGTCTCCGCTCCTGCACCTGCGTCAGCCGACGACTGAAGCCAGCCGCCCTGAGGGGTGATTTGATTTTACCCTCTCAGATTCTTTACTACTGAGTCATTTATTTTATGTTTTGGGTTTTTAACGTTTCGTACTGTATTGTCGATTTAACGTAGCTACCAAACTTCAGTCAGTAATGAAGTCAATTCCTGATACAGAATACAGTGTAATTATGAGAACACAAAGTACCAGTCATGATGGTAAAAACTCTGCAGGTCTTTCTGTGCTTGGAAACCTTCCTTCTACCTCACAGTGTGACTCAGAAAGCTTATCTGTATGAAGCGACACACTCAGATACACACATACACACACACACACACACACTGCCCTTGTGTCTCCAACACGCAGAAACTCTTTCCAGTCAGAGTTGGAGTAAACAGCAGGTGACAGCAGCTGCAGTTTTCTGCTGTAGCACAGCTGATAACAGGAGCCTTGCTATGACACACTGTATGTTAGCTGTTGTTTTTCCTCTGCTTATTCGAGGTCACACATTTGGAAGGCCATTTCCACCAATGACTTTAAACTAATCCCATATGGCAGTCTTCAAACAAGGTAACATCTTAATATTATGTGAAAGTATCTTAAAATAGTGAATTAGTATTTTCTTTTGAGATATTATTTCAATTTGAAGATCAAAGAAAAAATACTGATCCCTGGTGTAACCCTAACCCAACCTTGAACCCATCAGTCACTCTGACAGCACACCTCACTACTGTCTCACTGTCCAGCATGATCTTCACATACTTTTCTGCCACTCCAATACAAATAAATATAAATAAATATTATAAGAAGCATTACTTGATACAGGTATCAAAATATTCTGAGATAATATTCTAAAATATTACCTCCTCAAAAATCATCGATTAGGGATGTTCAATAATTCTCACCGATATTACATACCTAACCTAATGTCGGACAATAATATTGGTTGGCCGATATTAGCTTAAGTAGGTAATATCGTTGAGAATCGTTATTGGTTTTTCCTCCGATAATAAAAACCTGCGCAATGCTTGGGTTAACGATGATGTGACCTAAAACAAAAATTTGACGTGAAAGTGAAACTATTATTTGTATTGTGCAGTATTGTCATTGCGACACACCACTGTACACAATGAAATGTGTACTCTTCCTTTAACCCAAACGGCTGCATATATCGGAATCGGAAACTAAGTGTTTGGACAATATAGGATATCAGCAAAAAGTTAATATCGGACATTCTTCATAGATATTTTTCCATCGTTTGGACTTTGGTGGAAGTTGACTTGATTACACACAGGCAGCAGTCGTCGTTGTTACCGTTATGTAAATCACGTTTATCGAACTCTTCTCAGAGGAAAGCCCTTCACCACTAAGTGGACGCAGGTATCGCGTTTCTTCGAACTTTCCTTTTTACTCGCATCAATATCTTCCTGGCTCTTCGTCCACCCCTCGTCTCTGCCAACACACGCATCAGAGCTAATGCACAGTTTGTGTGGCACAACTACACTCAGTTACTCAGGTCCGTTCAGCGTGTCAAGTTAGCAGATATGCTAATCAGCTGCCCTGCTCCTCTGTAGCCCCCCCTGTCTGTCACAGGGCTGTGGGAGGATCAGAGGAACAGCTGTCAATTATTCATCAGCTCTCTGTGTGTCACCGTGGCTCTCAGAGATGGGGCTGCGATTGTCTGATCTGCGTCCATCTGTCTTATCACTCGTCCACTCGTCCCCATAAACGCCGCTCTGACCCTGACCCTGTGAATTTAAAGGATGACCGCTGATGCAAATGGAAACATTTTCCATGTGTGCAGCGAATAGAAAATTGTTTGGACTCAACTCTTTTCCATCCATTTGCTTCTCAGCATTATTTAAATCTACACTGGTTTAAAAGCCAAAAACAATAAGTCTATTGTTCTAACTTCTGGCCTCAATTCTCCCTTTTTTTTTTCCAACTCCCTGTTGTTTCTGAGCGTCCACTTACGGTTTTGCTTATTAATTATTGCTGAAACCTAATACAGTAGTCTGTCTTCTTTACTGTGCTGCTGCGGCAGAGATCCTGTCTGATCTATGTTGTGTTTATCTGTGTCTCCAGTTTAAGTGTGTGTTTTTTTCATGATGTTGACAGAGTTTTTACTGACCCCTACGTAGACACTTGATATCGTACCTTACACGTACACTACGTAACTTACATAAACTTAGTATTAACTTTTTTTTTACTTTTCTATTTTTTATTTTGTTGCTTTTTTCGATCTCTATTCTTTCTTTCTTCTCATATTTATCGACAATTTCATGCTTTATTTCCATGGTCATCGGTTTCTTCTTCTCACCACCATCCTTACCGCTCACTCTCTTAGGACTCATCACTATTGTGAAGAATAATGCTGAAAATACGGAGAAAATCACGTAGATAACGCAAACACAATACGGAAGACAGAAGTCGACGAACACCTGAAGTGGTGAGTGAGGCGGCCTGGGCTGCTCCGAGTGCTCGGCCACCTGGTCTCGGCATGATCGCATCTCGAATCTTTACTCATATTTTGAAGCAAAAATTTGCTCAAAGGTTTGCTCGTATCTCGAGGTATTACTGTAACAGTTACCATTACTAATTGACTCTTGTTGTAAGGCACGAATGTTAACCACTTCTGACCGTCTGGCCCAAAATTCAATATAAGCAGAATAAAATGGAAATCATGCATATGATGTTCTATAAAAATAGAAATATATTATATATATTAATACCATATAAACTCTATTAGAGACTGTGACGTTGGCTCTTTACCCAGAAAGAAATCAGGCCGATAAGGCCAGCTACGGAGCTCCACTGAAGGCAGCACGTTTACCCTTCCACACAACAATAATAAGGTGACACTCACAGCTGTCCCCGACATCCATGTCCCCGTCTGATGGTTGTCCTTCTGTTCTGCAGCCACTAAGTCAACACTCTGGTTTGCCCTTGAACACAAGGACGCATGTTTACTGTCAGACATCCACATGGAAACGCAGCAGCCGCTCACGAAACAGCCTCCGGCGCTAATGACACAAAAACAACATCAAATTCAGAGTGGTTTTTTTAGTTAGCCTTAGGGGGAAAATAAAAAGAATAAAGAACTTTATGAACCTTTCACAGAATATATTGTGTTGGAAGGTTATTACTGTCTTCGCAGCATCATGTTGTTAACAAGCCACGCTTGATTTCAAAGGAGCACGGCAAAGAGCATACACACACACACACACACACAGAAATAAACATCCCTACGTAAGGAGGACGAGAGGAAACCCATGTTTCACCGAGTCCGATCTCAGATGTTATTCTAAGAACAGAGATAAAACAATATGATCATTTGTCCTTTCTCTACAGCTTTCTGTGAACCTTCTGTTCTGTTTGTTTGTACAGTGTGTGTGTGTGTGTGTGTGTGAGACTGTGTCAGCACGGAGGTTTGTTAACCTTAATTAAAGCGAAAGGTTCACACATGTTTACTAGTTAGATTTGATTGTTATTATTTTCCGCAGGAAACCAGTGAAATACATTCAAACAGATTCATTTAGATGAAATAAAGACAAACATGAAGTCACTCCCAGGTCAAATCTGTCAGATATTATTCTAAATATATCATGCTTATTATGTACTAAATATATATATTAAGTATATGCATCTATAAATATATATATACTCTATGCATATATATGCATAGAGTATATACACATACATACATATATATAAATATATACATAAACATATACATATATGTATGTATTGTAAATCATACTCATATTTATCACAGTTAAACTCTGTAAACTGTATTTTTTTTCCATATTCTTTTACACTTTCAGCTGTTGGTGGAGTTTTCTTGAATTAAAAAATAATAAATGAAAAATAATGGGGAAAAAAACAACTAAATTTTTGTCGCACACCAAACACAACTACGCAACACTGACAACTGTGGTGTGTTCAAGAACAACATCTAAAGTATTATAAATCCACACAGGTTTACATTTAATTAGTCTGTTCATGGAGGCACAGAACGACTCCTTAATGTTACTTTATAAACCATCAACATTACCACTGTTACACCGTGTTAGTGTCAACACTCACCTGGTTCCCTCTGTTCTCCACTGGGACAGGTCTCCTGTCACCTGACGGAGAAGCCATTTTTATAAACTTCCTACAGGAAGTGGAAGAGACCAAGGCAGGACAAAGACGGGGGTGAGCCAGGGTTTTTGATTTGTCTGTATCCAGTGTTGGTTGACTTTATTAAAATGTCTCTAATGTGGTTTAATAGGAGCAGAATTTAAGTATTAGTTGTTTTGATTCTGTGTTCTCTGTGACTGTTCAAACACGACGCCCCGCTCTTGTTACCACAGTCATCCCTG
>NC_024320.1:20753854-20822123 GCF_000523025.1 Cynoglossus semilaevis | reverse complement strand
CCCGCGGCCCGGATGCGGCCCCTTGAGCTTCGTAATCCGGCCCGCCAAACATTTCCAAATGATAAAGTTGATTTATATTAACAAAAGCAGAGGTCACAGGTTTCCTTGTGTGCAGTGGTTCACTAAGACAGACTGAGGTAGAAGATTATACTTCTGCCTTTTCCCTGCAATACCCCAATGTTTCCCCAATAGATGGCGTAGAAAATGATAAAAGCATTTTAACATTTTAGCATTTATACCTGACTTTTACGTGTCATTTATTAGTTAGTTCACGCGAACGCTCCATCTATCTGCTCCTGAACCGGCCTCCCTGTTCAATTTCAAAGACAATTGTGACCCACGAGTCAAAAAGTTTTTTACCCACGCCTGGTCTAACACCTTCACAGCTCACAGTCAGACTGTCAGTAAACTGCTGCTAAGACTGCAGTGCCAATGAGAAGAACTGAAGTTTGGGAAACTACAGGGTAAAGTCGGGAAAAAAAAAATAAAAACAAATATGAATTTAGCGAAGTAAAAAGTATCACAAAGACCGAGCGAGGACATGATCATAAAAACAAATTGTCCGGAAAATGGCAACAGGATGGAGGTGATACTGGGATTTGACTCATGGAGGTAAATCCCTGATCAGGTGGAGATACACAGCTCTGGGATGAAGCTCTGTTTTCATTGTGTACCACAACAGTAGAACCATCAGCTGCCTGTTGGTGAGAGTGAAGTGAAGAATTGAATTGTGGGGGATGGTGCCTAGCAACGTGACAATGTCACTTGGCTCTGAAAGCCCGGGCCGTCTATAAAAAGCAGAACAAGCGAGAATTAAAAGACATAAATCAATCCAATAAACATGAGCTGGATAAATCAGAGCTGCCAGGCTCAGGTGTGTGTCTGCATTTATGACTTTTGTGCGTGTGTGTGTGTGTTAGGGTACATACACACACACACACTTCCTTTTGAGATGAGTATAAGACAGAGTCCTGGAGATGGGACAGGATGCTTCCCCGCTGCGTCCCCTCGGTGGACAGGCTCCTCCAGCATCCTTTCAATCAATTTGTCACCACGTCCCCTCGGTGGACAGGCTCCTCCAGCGTCCTTTCAATCAATTTGTCACCACAGTGTAGATAATCTGATTGGTCTCCGTGAGTGGAGAGAGAGACATTTTATAAACGCTGTGACCGGAGAGACACAGTGGTTTTGTACAGTCGTGATGTTGTCTTTAAATTAACTTTAACTTTTTTTTTTTTTTTTTTTTTTGGAAATTGAGGTTTGTGTGAAAATGCAACAAATGTAAGTATGTATGTGATGATAGAAAAGAAAAAAAAACTAACTTTAACTTTTTTTATTTCATATGTTATTTGAATGTTATTATTTTGAATATATACAGGAAAACACGTCCCCATATAAAAAAATATAAAATATAAAAACTATATAAATAAAAATATATATTACATATATCTGTTCAGATTATTATGATTGTTTTTTTTACTTATGGTCAATTATCAGTCAACATTTAGAGTAATTTAAAATGAGGAATCGAACGAGTGACCTTTTTTTTGGTAAGGCAATCGTACGAATCGCTCTTTCCTGGTGTGACATTTGTATTCATGGTCTTCACCTCAGCCTGTTCCTTAACCTTCTGGAATCTTCATTTCCGACTTCCTTTGTCCTAAATATCTACCGTCATCAGAGCTCAAATCTTTTCCACCTCCACTCTCCTCTGGTCTGGTTGTTTCTATCCTGCCTGCCCCGATTGATCCGAAGAAAAAAATCTCAGAAAGTTTATAAACTGAGGTTCAGCCTCTTGTCTTTTCATTTGTCTTTTTTTTTAAATAAATGAAATTAAAACAAAAAAAGTGAAAAGAAAGTCCAGAAGTGGACAGAACGACCAGACATCCAGGACCAGGTGCGTCTCTCCTCGTCGTGAACCTCCACCCAGGATGAAGCCTCTCCTGCTGCTGCCAAAGCCAATCTCTTTAGGGGAACGTCAGGAATTCAACTGAGTGTGAAAAGGATCCGATCTGGAGGACGCACCTGGTTAACCTGATACTGACTGACAGAAGCCAAGTGTTCAGGAGCCCCGTGTCCCAGCTAACCATGTTCCTGCTGTCAACAGCCCTGGATCGGAAATGAAATGACAAGACTTCTACAGTCAATACTGTTCTTTTTCATCACATCAGAATAATATGTTTATCCTTAGAGAAGACCATCTGAGCCAATCAGATGACTCACACAGGCAGGGTGGGGTCGTCTCTGTGACATTAATGTAGAGAAAACCCTACGAAGGAAATGTCAAAATCCAACTGAACTTCACAAGAAACAGGAAGTTGGTGAACTTTGGATTGTTATTTGTAGGTAATCATTATTTCTGTACTGGTCCGGTCCACGTGACATATAATTAGGGTTTTATGAACCAAAATGAGTTGGGCAACCCGATGTAAAGAAGGTAATGGTCACTACAATTTATTTAATTTTATGGTTTTACTGTATATTATCCCTGAACAGTTTACAAATGTAATGTTAAATCATTATGGGTGTGGCAACATGTTACGGCTCCTGGTGGATCTTTAGTTTGGTCAGTTTTAGTTTGGTCAGTGGATCGACGAAGGAGATGGAAAACACAATAAAAATCTGCAGGTTGTCAGCTGACGCTGGTCAACGCACGTGTCGTTCACAGGTTCACAGGTTCACAGGTTCAGTTAGTGGCTCTGTGAGAATCCGTTGTTATGTTAGTGTGAAGAGGAAGTGAAAATGCCGAGTGTGAGTCAAGGGTTCGTTCAGGTCAGTGGATGGAGACCATTTATTACTGAGTCACTATACAAAGTCAACACGTTTACACAGCCCTGTTATAAAAACACATCACTGTTCCTGCTGCAGGCTAGCTCAGTGTTAGCAAGCTAACACGCTAATGTGATTTTAGCTGGTCAACTAGCACTTCCTAGTCCTTAAAATCCTTGAAGAAAATAAAACCAATATTAAAACTTTTTTTTAAATAATAGAATAACAATAATAATACTGACTGATAATAATCCTGGCAGTGGTGGCCTAGTGGTAAAGGAAGCGGACTTCGGTCCGGAAGGCCCCAGGTTCGAATCCACCAACTGCCCACTGTTCACTTTGGTGATGGGTTAAATGCAGAGGTTAAATTTCGTTGTGCATGGTGTGCTGAGCTGTGCTGTGTCACAATGACAAATAAAGATAAGTTGTTGTTTTTTTTAATCATTTTCACAATAATAATACTGACTGATAATAATCATTTTAATATTAATCATTTGTTTTATTTGTTTGTTCAATAAAATGTTGTAGCTGGTCATCTAAGAATGGAAAAAAAACCCCACAGACCCACAGACGATGAACCACCAGATGAAGGGATATTGTTCCCACTAATTAGACCTGAGACGATGCAATAAATGCTGACGTGTAACGTGTCTGTATTCCTAATTGGACACAGAGTCTTCTGGAAAGGTAGCAGTAGTCGTCATTAGCTGAGTACTTGCCGACAAACTTGGCTCGACAACAAGGGCTAGGGTTTAGGAGGGACATTTTTTTGCTGCGTGGGTGAGAAATTATGAATATGAAACTTTTGTGCTCAGACTTTAAGACGTGTTCAAAAACAAACTTAATTCTCCAAGGAAATATCATGCCATCGAATTTAGATTAGTTTTTTTTTTTTTGAAGGAATGGCTCTAAATATAATACATTTCTTCATCTGACATATATTCTCTATATTTGTGAAATAATTGTGAACTGTTGTAATTGTTTTTATGGATTTGCTGTTAGTGATTGTTTGGCTCAAAGGTAAATCAAATACACTCCAAAGGTGTTCCAAAAGTACTGGAGGCTTTTATAAACATTTGCTCTGGAAAACCTTGAAGACCTCTGTTTAAAGTGTTACATTTGTAGCTTTTTATATAACGTCTTGACTGGGGTTTTTGGAGACGGGTGATTTTCTCCTGCTTTAAAGTGAGAGAGAGCTGATTAAGTCCTGAAGTTTCCATCTCTAATCATCAGTCTGTGTCCTGGTGAAGGTGAAAAGGGCGTGAAAACACGGGCGAAAAATAATCAGAGTCGAAACAATCTCCTCTGGACCACAGAGCTGTACAGTCCAGGCTCCTTCTAATGGCACAGACGTTAAATCTCCTCAGGCAGTTCAAGGCTTTTAAACACACACACATGCACGCACACACACACACACACACAAACACACTTGTGGAAAAATACTCAAGGACACTGAATATTTTAATACATAAAAAAATGTTCATATGTTCAGCAGTGATTTATCAGAACTTTAGTTTTCAGGCTGATCTTTTTTTCCGGAGCAGATTTGTGTCCCTGCTAATGCTAATGCTAATGCTGTCACGTCTTTCAAAATCCATGTGTGCGGGTATAAAAGGATGTGCTAGACTTTCAGAATGTCTTGAAATTCCATTATGTGTCACATAAAACACACAACACACACACAAACTTCTGATTGGTTATCTGCTAACGGCTAAGCTAAAATCAGTCACTTTCTTGTGAGTGAGTGTCACCTTTGAAATTGACACATTTTCAGGTTTGCACAATTCTCCAAACCAAAATATTTTTCATCTGAGACTTTACGGTGTTCTACTCAAGAATCAGTTGTTACCGGTATCAATTTCCTAATGGTATTAGCATTAGTGTTGAACAAATAGTGAACTCCTTGTCATTGTGACACAGCACACCACTGCACACAACCAAATGTGACCTCTGCTTTTACCACCTCGGTGGTAACTTGGCAGCTGGTGGACTCGAACCTGAAACCTTCCGGACCCAAGTCCACGTCCTTAACCACCACAATATGTTTTCCCTCCATTTAAAGTCTAATTAGTTTTGCAGACAATATCAAATTTACCGTGGATCCAACAGTGTATGTCACGTCCCAGGCTTCAGCCCACCCCGTGTTCCCGCCCAATTAGACTCAAAGTCAAGCAGTTAAGTGGGCGAGCGGCAGCTCTGTGGTGAGGTGGTCCACAGAGATCAACCAGCCCGACGTATTAAAGCAGGCTTTCCTTCCTCAGACAACCTCCAACTTCAAAGGAAGGTTTATTAAAAAGTAAATTAAACTTTACTTTCCGATCTCACTATGTGATATATTTAGAACCTGGTTCCAACCGGAGCTGTTTGGATTTCAGATTTCAGACTGTGTCTGACCTTTTTGGCGGATGATAAAGGAGTCGGAGGATAACCGGAGTATTACGTCTCGTCCATTCGACCTCAGAGGAACACAGTTATGTGGAAAGGAAATGGTCTGATCTAAGGGGGTAACTGCGCCTCCTCCAGGGCCTCATTCCAGACGCTCCTCCCTCAGAGGAGCAGACGGTAAGAAATGCAGCTGCTCTACTTTATTACTGTCTCACTTTACATCCAGGAGGAAGTCAGCGCAACATTCTACTCCTTATAAGTCGGCGATCCAAGAACAACTTTTCACACCGAAGACGTAAGAGGGCGTTTGTCGTCAGAGGTAAAAAAACAAAAAAAAACAAACCAATATTGTGACAGTTCTTCATATTCCTGCACTTTCAAAGACACTGTTTACATGTGGGGATTTTCTGGACTCACATTTATTATTTGATACATACAGACCATTTGTCCCGACAGTGGCTTTAGTTTTCGCTCAACTTAAATTTTTTCTTTGAAAGAAAATAAACCATTTTTTCTAAAGCAGGTCGGTTGATGTAGGAGTAAAAAATAAAAATAAGGCTCCAGCCCTCTCTGATGTCCAGCAGACTGAGTGTAGATGCTGTGATACAGTTAATGATGAAAATATTCACTTACAGAATTTACCGTGTACAGATCAAGTATTTTGGCTACTGGGAAAAGTAACATCTAAACTACTGCAACAAATAAATAAAAAAATAAATGAAATAAAAATATTAAGCATTTCTGTATATTGCTGAATTCACTTTGGGACAAAAACCAGGCAAACTGTGGCCCGTGGGCTGAATACGGAGCGAAACCAAATTTCCGACACAAGGATGCTAGTGTTCTTCTTACTAAATTGAATAATTTGAATAAAATGTTTGTTGAATTGTGTATATATTAGTTCACACAAACACATCTGACGCCACCTACTGATCATATTTTAAACCTCATTCTGGTTTAAGAAATATTGAGAAATTCTAAGAGGTTTCAGTTTTAAAAGACAAAAAGAACAGACACATTTTTATTTTAAATTTATTTTAAAAGTAATTAAATTCTAAAGTAATTTCAGACCACATTCTAGATATGACCCCAACAGGCTACAGAGAGTAATACAGTATTTGGATTTATTATTTATCAAGACCATTTTATTTGTGTTTCTAATGTAACTGTCTGGGGGTAAAAATGTGATTTAACCATACATTTATGCAGCCGCGCGGTTTGTCGCAGTAATTAGCCTGTAGCTAACGGGTCTATTTGAATTACAGATTTATGAGAACGTCAAAGACAGTGTTTGATCTTCTCCACTGGGATCTGTTAAAGGTGTAAACTTGTTTGTTTTTGTAATCCCACGAGGTTCTGATCACCAGACTCGCTCATGTCCGTACAAAGACTAACGACTTCGCCGCAGCATTAATGGCCACTTAAAAGAACGCCGTCCATCTACTCAGGGATCTATGTACAGCCCAGAGGTCAACTGTACATCCAGCTGAAATGAAGCGTGTTCCAGGTTTGTCAGCTACAGTCTGGTATCGAACACAGACCGTTCCCAAGAGACCTTTCTCAGAAGAAGCCGGACTCTCCGGAGACAAAGACATACAGCGAGCCCTGAGCCACACAGAACCCTCGCTAATGGTCCATCTGGACGGAGGAACTCTTGTTACAGGAACAAATCCTGTTTGGTTTTCTTTGGTTTCTGCGATGATCGTTCCACAGCAGCACAGATAGAACAACATCTCCAAGGCCTCAGATCTCCACCTTTCACCATCGTTGCTTCAGTGAAGATAAACACACAAACACATGGAATCCGTCAGTCACCTGTTAATGTCTCACAGCGACAGTCAACACTGTGGAGACAGGTGAAGAAACAGCCCACCTCGGAAGGAGATGACGGGAGCAGAAGAACTGACAAATAAAGAGTCACGCCTGACAGGAGAGAGTTGGACTGACGGTAATTGTAAATGTCAAACGTGCTGGTAGGGAGGAATGATCAACGCGGAGGCGGAGAACTCACAGGTCGTTCCTGCTCCTGTTCAAACCCAACACACATGAAAAGAGCAGCGTCTTCTCAAACAGCCCGTGGCTTTGAATCCAGCGCCGCTTTGATTTCCATCCTCTGCCCGACGTCTTTTAAATACTACGATGTCTGGAAGTTTGATCTTCCCACAGAAGCTTCAGACCATTTATGTGTGAACTTCTGAAGAGAAAATTGAGACAAGATTAAACGACGACGGATTATTTTGATGCTGTGATTATCTGACGCAACAAAAAGGAAACAGAGTTCTTTTTTTTAATCTCTTCTCTTTATTGTTCTCGCCATGTTGGGAAAAGCCTCGTTTCTGTCCAATTTTCACATCTGCACCTTTACAGTGTCACACACTCGTCTCACCTCATACACCAGCTCCAGCAGCTGGTGATCAGTCCCACTGCCACAGGTCAAACAGTCATTGTAGAAGCTGAGGACAAACACCAGCATATCTGCCAGACTGACCTCATCCATCCATTAATTCATTCATTCATTAATTCAACCCAATGTTAAATTCCATGGTTGGACTCTGGACAGTTTCCAAGTCCCTCGCGGTGCCACCATTTACACTCAGTAATTAACTATAATTTATGAAGATCAAAAATTAACTAAATTCTTCAAAACTCTATGAAAACACAAGCAAACAAAGACTGGGAATTGAACCAGCAAACTGCTGATCTTCTTGCAATAGAATCAAGAGCGCTCTCCGCTTCTTCCACATCTCCATAAAATTAATTCAAATACCCATTACATATTAACGCTCTAGAACTGAACCGACAGCTCACACTCACAAAACGTTTATTTAAAGGAACATCAATGATGTCATCGTTTTCATCACGACAACCCCTTAAACCAAACACATTTTTCCTGTCATTGAGAACGTTCCCAAAGAGGCAGATAATGAAAAGTCCATCTGTCAGACAGAGGTTTCTCTTGACACCATGTGATTTCCGCAGCTAAGCTTTCCTCTTTTTCATTTCCCAGAAATAATTGTTTTTGGGTTTTTTTTTTAAATTGTCAAAACACAACACAGAGTGCAGTTGTGTTTTTCAACCACATGAAGTTGTGTAGTTCCAAACATGCAGTAACCCACTCACTCTAACACAGAACTCCACCACAGCCAGAGTGGATGAGTTTAGTTCCTTTTCCCTTTAATGACTTCCTTTTTCTTTTCTTTCCACACATCGTCTGCAGGTGATTCTCAGAGGACGAGGCTCTTCCCATCATGACCGTTACTCACATACAGTAATCGTCATTGGAAATTTCACAGTGACATCTGCAAAAAAAAAAAAGAAGCATTTTGCACCAGAGCAATGCCACCATCCATCCATCCATCCATCCACTTTCATCCGCTTATCCGGTCGTAGCAGTCGCCACCCAAATCACATTGCACCGTACCAACCCCCCAAACCTTCCTGCAGGTGGTGAGTCCACTGAAGGTACCAACCTCCCTAACCGGGATTTGAACTTGCCCAGGAGGTGAACCCTGGGGTTCCACACCAAAGACAGAGACATTGCCTCTGGGCCAAAGCGCCACTACCAGAGCAATGTTGTTTACAAAAACAACGATTAAATGACGACTGCTAACAAAAATAAAACGCGTTCCTGGGTTACTCTATGGTACATGTGGGACTAACGGTGCAAGAATTGCTACATTTGAACATTCTAGTCACTACATTAGAATTTTTTTTATCAGTTCAGTATAAAAATACAACGTCTGCCCCACGGGCTGAATTAATTTATACATTTATTTTAATATTCATTAATGCTGCGTCTGCACTGTGTCACAAGTGGACAGAGGAATCTTGAAGTCTTGCAGTGGAGCCCAGCGGACAGGGGACTGGCAGTACGTCCTGTATTAAAAAGCTCAGGTTAGGGAACAGAGTGAAACGTTTCAGGGAAATGTCAGGCTGTCGTCCTAACTCCGCTGGGGGACGTGCGGGTCGTCCTGGGCGCTCTCCAGCAGCTCATCTTCAGAAAAACTGATGTGTAGGCAGGTGTCGTTCCCGGCAGAGGAGAAGGGCGGGGCGACGGTGCTGGATTCTGCAGGATAGGAGTCCAACGAAGAACGAAATGCTTCATTCTCCTCCTCTAGGGGGCTCTCACACGTGCTGGAGGCGGTTGGAAATGTCCCACGGTCCCCGAAGAGGTCGTCATCGTCGTACATGGGCGACATCAGGGACTTGGTGTCCGAGCGGACCCCCGAGTCATCACTTGTGGAGCAGGAGCTGCTCTCGCCGTTGCTGAGAGAGTGGAAATCAGTGGATGACAGTGAGCCGGGGGGGACGTCCGGGAACGAGAGGCTGCTGCTGCGGCTGGGGGCCGCTTCATTAGTGGCAGTGACTTCACACCCCGGGGACAGGGTCCTGCTGGCACGCTTACGGTTCAGGGAGGGAGGAGGGGGGTCAATTTTTGGGATTGTGGTTTTACACCTGTGGAAAAAAAAGACAGTTGTCAGACAGAGGTGGATTATGCAGTGATTTAGTGAAAAATAAATCCTGCAACATTCAGCCTGTTTTCAAATGTGTGGTTCATGTATAAAAAATGTTTTTTAAAACCATAATGGAGGTGTACGGCCCCACACATCAGCCGCTGCTGAGACTCACAAGGGTGAGGAAAACTACAGGACATGACCTGGTGACGCACGTAGAGAAGGAATCTATGGCACGCTGGACAGAAGTGTGCTGCTGCTGTAGTGCTTGGACGATAAACAAGCCTCCAGTCACTAGGTGGCAGCAACACTTACAGTGGTTTTGTACGGATAAGAAAATACGTATCGTCCATTGGGTTAAACCAAACCCTTTGTTGACATCACAGACTACAAACCTTTATTTTGAAAAAATATCTAATTTTTTCAAATTGCTTTATAATCATTCAGGAGACAATCACAAACTACTGACAAAACTATGATTTCTCCCACCACTGTGAAGCTCTTATATTGAAGGTAAATGTTTATTACTAGATTTATATGAACCAACAAAGCTACATGTTTTGTTTTGGTCATCTTTTATTTTGAATTCTCACAAATCTCCTTTTTAAATTCCTGTGATGTGCAGATGAACGTTTCAGACTCTGTATCAGTCTCTGCATCAACGAACAGGAAACCAAGCCTGCAGCCACTCTTCTCTGCATCAGCCACATTACACCCCATTAACCTGCGCATCAGCCAACTGTTCCCAGACGACACAGTGACTCACTTTCTCTGTGGCTCCCTGTTGTTTCACTTGTCTAGAGACTTATCTACGTCCCACAGCTCCTGGGCTGAAAACAGCGAAGGGACAGCAGCACAAAGAAAAGACAAGACCAGGAATAGCTACAGAGCAGAGACTGTGGCAGCGCCGCACACTAATGCCACGGCCAACAACAGTGACACAACCACACAACCATTCTTGTGGCCAACACGCCCTGACACCAGAGTGACTCACAAACCTCACCTCCCGTCGAGGACACACACACACACACACACGGCTGCTGACCGAACAGCCACGACCTGCGGTTGACTTATACATTTGTTTGTTCTCTCTGCTTCTGTGTGAGGACGGCGGTGACGAGACCTGTTGATGCATCGCTGCCATCTCCGGGTGTAATTACCTCCCATTTCCTAAGCTAACAGATGGCACAAACGGCACACGCGGAGGGCAAAAGTCGCAGTCTCCACCTACCGCTACTGGAACACGCGGCATCATTAGTTTTTATTACCCGTGCCAGTTTGTCCAGCACTATTATCAACTTAATGAATGACTTCCAAACGCTGCCTGGAGGACGACGATGACTGCTGTTGATTAGCCGCTGACTTTGATCTTGAAATAGACGCTTTCACATTTTTGATTGGATTAGAAAAAAGTTGTTGTCAGATGTGGCAGAGAGCAGGGAGGTCGGAGACACACGGCTGAGAATTTATTTCTTATATGATAATGAGACTCTAATTAGGCTACGTTGAAAACGAAGGCCACTTGACACATGACCGATCACTGATCTGAGAAGTCAATAAGAATTTTTATTCTCTTTATTAAGACACTTTTTAAAAGATGGGATTTATGAGGCAACAAGTGAATCAAAATTCAAAATTAAAGTACGACGGAAACTGGACTGTGATCACGGGTTCCTCTTAACCTTTTTGACCTTGAGGCCCAATTTTTATAGTACAAAGCAGCACCAGGTCCATTAAATATTAGTGTCAAACTCATTTTCACTGGGGGCCACATCAGCAGTACAGTTCCCGTTGGAGGACTGGTTGTAAATAAAGTCCATAACGTGTTATTAAATGTTTCTGTGACTGGTTATTATTTATTCAAGTTACAGTAATAGTATAAACTGCTCTGTGTAATAAAAAGCACTTAATTAATCATGTTCAGAAACTCAGCAGCATGGACTTTATTGTAAGGTTTTTCAGCTCCCGTGGGCCAAACAAAATGACTTGGCGGGAGCGTATTTGGCCCGCGAGCCTTATGTTTGACACATGTGCTATATATATTTAATTGACCTCACTCATGGTTTGTAATTACAACAATGCCAATATGACCACATTAGCATTTGATCCAGAGCCAGCGCTTGGCATAGGCCACCTAGTGGTCACCTGTGGCATCATCATATCCTGTGGTGAAGCTTCAAGCCCTCAGAAAAAAAAAAACAATTACAACAAATGGTATTTGGTCGGCACCAGAATGACTATGACTGACTCAGTCTGTGTGACCCTCCACAGATGTGAGAACAGCTGACGGACACAGACTGACCTTATTTCAGTTCATCTTGGCTCTGATGCTGCTGTTGACGCTTGGGATGATTTTTTTAGCATGTCAGAATTTCCAGGATGTGGGGACTAATTTACATAAGGATCAAGGGGAACAGGTTTTTCTTTTACCCCTCCCCCCCCCTTCTCTTCCAAACTCTTTAGCATAACTTTGACTCAGCCTTACTGTCACAGACCCCCCCTCCGTCCCCCCACTGCACATCCTCATCTCCTTTTATTGCTGCACTTTAGGCTCTATTCTCCCTGAAGTGACGAGGCAATCAGTCTACCTGCACTCCAGTTACTGGCACAGGTTTCCTTTGACCTTTTTTGGAAATTCTCTTACACACCATTTTATTTATTTTAACAATAATCAATAGTTGTAGCCACACCTTCTATTGTGAAGATCAAGTCTTTTTCCAGTCTACGCCCCCTAAAGGTTTCCAGGCCAGATTACATCGATATGTTTGTAAATTATTTTTGTCCTCCTAATGTCCATCAGAACACTGTGTTCCAATTACACCTAAATGGTGTGAAAATTATTAATTATTGAATGTAAATCATTTGTCTACGCAGCTAAAAAAAAGTCCTCAGGACTTGGATCGGACTGTTGAATACTCACAAAGATCTTTCTTCAATTCCTGCGAGTATATCAACGTTGTGTTCAACTAAACATCAGTTGGTTTTATATTGAAACCATCGGGTCATTTTATTTCATTACATATACTTTTTGTGACATTTTTGTTTATTGTTCCACCATGGGATTTTTCTAATGTGAACATAAATGAATTAGGCTTCATTAATTCATTAATTCGGCTTCATTACTTGACAGTGTATCACTCCATGATCACCTTAACGTCGATGTGCTTAATTTGCACATTTCATTATATCCCTGTGTAAATGCAGATCGTTTCTCATTAGCAGAGAAATCACTGGTGGGCCACTTCTACAGGAGAGAGACACATTACCCAAGCTGTTCACACAACACATGCCCAGCAGCATGTTTGTGCCACAGACGCGTGCATAGTTCCACATGCTGGTTGTCATGAGTGATACTCACACAGAAGGAGAAGAACGGGCAGAGAAGAAGAAGAAGAAGAAGAAGAGATGGTGGGAAATGAGGCTGAGAAGCAGCTGAGACGTTTCCACGACTGGTGCAGCCAACGATGAGAGGAACACGAATACGAGGCAACAAAAATGGAGTTGTGATTTTGAAGACATTTGTTGGCCAAAAATAATTGGGAAACACTGCTTTAAACCGTCACTTTAGTAAGTGGCAATTAAACTTCCTTAATCACCAGGCCATCACTGCCCCACTATATCGGTAACGGTTGACATCGGAATCGGAAATTAAGTGTTTGGACAATATCGGCATTTCGGATATTGACAAAAAGGTAATATCGGACATCCGTAAAAAAATGTCTTCCTCTGAACATGTAATATGTGAAAATACATCCCAGAGAAACCGGAACACATTAATGCTAACATGACCCATTAGCCCGCAATCACATCATAACAATGACATTAGTGGCTGATGAGGCAGACATGCAGATGATGTCGCTGATGATCAGAAAAGGTTGAGGAGAGGAAGAGGAGATAAGGAGCTAGGTCAGGAAATGTGATTATGCAGAGAATGGACTCCATACAAGCGACACTGTGTCAGTGGAAAACATGAGTCACTAGTGAATAATACATGGCTGGGTGTTTATACTGACTTGCCCCCATACTGTATGTAGGCTGTTGTTGTGTGGGCATTGTGTCGTATTTGTATCTGACTGCTGAAATCATGACAACGATGGATTGTTGGACTTGAACTTAATTTGCATTAGTCTCAAACATTTCCTCTAGTCCTGGATTCAGTAATGTTTTTTCCATGATTTAACTTTACTGCAGGGGCGTACTGTAAAGGTCATGTGGAGTTCAGGGTTCACACAGAGACCAAGCTCATCTGAACTGAAATTATATTTTAACAACTCCATCCATTTTGTTTTGCACATAGAAATACAGAGGGTCCTTGACTTACATCAGAGTTCGGATCCTACGGTGAAATAAATCGGAACTCACACACTGTACGTAAATAGCTATGTCACTCACCCAACACCTAACACTGTGGTAACATCATAATCGTCGACATCGTGGACCGAGGATCTCGTGTACAGGTATGAGCAGGAAAAAGAAATTTGATTTTTTTCATGAACCATCTGAACCTTTCCTAAGAAAAAAAACGAGCAGGTCATTTTCAACGAGTCCTTAAAAATCAATACAAGGACCTGGAGCTTTGACTGACTGGTTCGGATGATTTCATAATAGCCAAGACATCAAGTAAAAGACAATTTCATCAGATCTGGCTGAGTGTGTGAACACCAACGTGTTAGATTAACCAGTGCATCATCAGCATATCAGTTCATTCACAGTAAACTGGATGGCACCAGTTTTAGATTAGTTAGTGGTTCCTGTTCATTACTGCAGTTCAGAGCTGGTTTAATTTTCATGTCTTTTGAAAAAAAAAAGAAAAAGAAAAAGTTTTTGTTTTTTTTTAACTCAAAGTTTGCAAATACTCGTTCTTCACACGACTCAACCTACTTTGTTTTTTCCTGCTTGTAATATTGAGGTTTTAAATCAGTACTCCCTTCACTGCCAACATATCATACCTCGTCCTATACTGGGCTCCAGCTGGCACGCTCACACACAGCTGCGGTCATGCTGTAAAGCCTGTGTGATATAAGGCTAGGCTGCACTACTAAGTGATTTCCTTCGCTCTGCATTGGCAGCACTGAGCAGACAAGGTGAGAGAGGATGACAGAGGAGTTTCTGTCTGCTCGTTCCCAGGACATAAAATTCAACCACTCACAAGCTGTGACTATCGACCCACTGGGGAAGTCCAGAAAACAGATGCAATAAAGTGAGGAGGAGGAGGAGGAGGTGCAGTGAAGCAGCACCGAGCCAAAAGTAGTGCAGAATTTGGCTGCAGGGAAACAAAATTACATGATGGAGCTCGAGTTTCCACTTTCACAGATACTGTGTTTTTTATTCCTTTCCTTTGAGAGACCAAAAGATGGCGCTAAACATTTATCCGCTTTGGTTTGGAGGGATGAAGACGATCACTGGAGTATATCTGAGTGGTGGTTCTTCTCAGTTGTAGTGTAAATGTTCAGAAAACTGACTTTCTGTTATCTGTGTTAGCTTCCCTGTCTATTAGAAGAGATTTTTTGACGCAACTGGACGTTGTTATTGAAACCAGTTCAACGGTTCACAATAGAGAAGGACGAAGACAAGAAGAAGATGGAGGGAAGTGAGTCAATCACCAGGAAAAAGTTGGCAACTATAAGGTACACTGAACAACCCGGGGTGTCCCTGAACACAACTCCAACAACACTTTTCTGAACCAATCCCAACAAGTTACTACTCTTGTCCCTTAATTCAAAAATCCATGAAAACATAATCTCCTTGAAGTAAATGGGTGAGAATATGTAACTAGAGATGATCAAATTAAGCATACATGAAAAAACAAACTAACTTTTTTTAAAACTTTAAATAGCATTCAGATCTGGGCGGGCCAGAAGGATGACGCTGCTGAATCATCGATCTTCAGTTCCACCCACCTGGATTAAGGATTTTCTTAAGTTCACAAAATAAAGAAGGCAGCTCGCAGCAGAAGAAAAGCAGCGGCGGCAGCGTTTACCATTTTATAATACGTGGAAAACCTTTTCCATAAACATTTCCTTTTCCGCAGGTTTTAATAGCTTTTCTTTTTTGTGTTTCCTGATCTCGTTCTTTCTTTGGTTCAGTCGTGATCCTCTCTTTGTTTGTGGGACCCCTGTGTTCACTAATCCCCTGATTACAGTCACACTTTCATTAACTGCAGGCTGTTTCTGCTGAGACCAGCTGTTCTCCACCAACAGCACCAAAGGCCACAGGCTGGAGCGAGTGACTGAGTCAGTGTGGTGAGGTGACGTTACTGCACGTACACAAAGACACTGACACAGGCTGCAATTCAATATATATACACATACGCATAATGTATATATATATATATTTTATACATATATTTCCTAAATTTCCCGAAGGGAACTCCCGAGGAATTAATAAAGTGCTCTCTCTCTCTCTCTCTCTCTATATATATATATATAGTATATTTCACTTTTTTCCCTTCATTGCTGCTGAAAAAGCATGACTTGCTGGACCTTGTTCAAATGAAGTAAGTATCATGAAGTAAGTGAAAATGTTGGACTACTCCTTTAACGTGCAACATCACTCATAAAACACTAAAAACAATTGTTAATAATTGTTGTTATTATTGCTGTTACAGATGGTGATAATATGAATAGATCTGTGTTATTATTACCATCATATTCAAATCATATAATAGTAATTCATATTATTATTTAGGTGTGTATTGTTTGTTGTTAATAATAGTGTTGCTGACAACCACAGTCTTACCTGTCGTCCATGTTGACGGAGCTCCTCGATCTGAAGGAGACGCTCTCATCGCTGGAGTTCCTCTTTCCTCCTCCGTCCGCCATCCCATTCGCTCGGATGAACGGATCTCCATTCAGTGTCGACGCTGCGTTGTTGCTGTTCTCCAGGTTGAGGAGGTTCAGGTAGGACTCAGCACAGTCCACCTGATTGGAGGAGAGCGGGGCAGCTGGGCGTGGCCACGAGGGTGTTGAGATGATGAGCTGGTCCAGTGTCTGTCTGTAGTGGTTCTTCAAATTCAGAGACAAAGACTTCGCCAGTGTTGAGTTAGAAGAAGGAGGGCAATCTGCAGAAAAAATCAAGTCAAAAAGACCTTTAACCAAACTGTTTTCTCCCACAGTGTCTCAAACAGGGACTGCAGAAAGATGACTACAGTCTTACATCAACCCTGCCGTCACCCACCGTTCCCATTCGCTTCAGGCTCCTGCTGAGGCCACTCTGGTGATGAGGATTTCTGGAAATGAGCCTCCAGCTCCTTGAGCTGCTGCACCAGCAGGGCAAGGTGCTGCAGCAGGTCCCTGTTCTGCAGCAGCAGCTGGTGGACCCGGGCTTCGGCTTCCATCCGGGCAGCGGACTCTGCTGCCATCTGATCCTTCAGCAGCTGCACCTGCAGCAGGGAGAAGAAGGGAGAACGTGAGTCTCGGCAGAGATTTGTTTTTTTACAAACAAAACAAAAACAATGTCACTGGAGCTAGTTCATGGCATTTAACATTTGAGGACAGAACATGAATGAATTGTTCCTAGTCTTGTTCATTTCTGTAATTTATTTCATATAAATCATGATGCAAATCTATTTATTCCTCGACATCGTTTCAACCTGTTCTGTTTTCTATTTACTTGCATTTCAGTTATTGATTTGTTATGTTGTTACTTGCATTTCAGTTATTGATTTGTTACCTGTATTTACAGCACATGCCGTGCTTCTTTCCTTAGTGGCAGTGTCTTTACATAACTGTATCGCTGCTGCCCTCTAGTGGACTTCTTTAAATAACAGAAATGACCGCAGGCTCCTGTGAGGTCTGAACTGCTGCTGAATTAAGTGTGTGGCGCTCATCATGAATCATCAACTTGTTTAGTTAATTTCGGTAGACATGGAAATATTTGGAGTGTGCTGACTGGTGTGTGACCTCTGACCCTGCCGCAGTCTCTCACCTGAGCCACTGCCACCTGTGTGTGCTGCTGCTGCTGCTGCAGCTGCTGCTGAAGAAGCTGTACGTAGTGCTGAGAGGCCAGTGGGGTCAGAGATGGAGAGCTGCCCTGGGACGTCGGGGTGAAGACCGACCTCTGCTCCAAGTCCTGACGGCAGACGAACAGAGAAAGACAAAACACAACGTATGGATGAGTGAAAGAACATCATCAGTTTTTATCCCTCTTCATAAGAGTCACGTGGTTTCCTTATCCATTTGTGACAACAGTTGGAGAATGATGCAGAACAAAGGCAAATAACCAAGCAGCAGGACACTGGTCCAGTGGCGCCCCCCAACGGATGACATAAAAACATGCTGATAACCACGCTGATCACAACACTGACCACCTCAGTGTCAACCTCCTGTTTTGTCCACTAATGTCCAACTCGTCAGAGATAGGGGGCGCTAAAGCCTATCCCAGCTGTCTACAGGTGTGTGTGTGTGGGGGGGGGTTCCCCATGGACACTTCACCCGTCAATCGCCACACAACAACCATTCAGACTCACATTCATAACTCCAGTCAGAACAGCTTCTTTTATTTGGCCACTAGAGGGACACATTGCACATAAGATTTCAGTCAGTCGACCCAAATTTGTTTTTTGTTTAAAATAACTGTATTTTAGGATGAGGTATACTGAGGTAAACTCCCCTCCATGTAGGAGCACTGTTCCACAAACAAATTTGTATTTTCCATGAGATGTTTATAGCTTAAAGAAACTTGGGAAAAACTTGGGAAAAATATCAGTATTTGTCACTCTTGTACATTACTTTAGTTGCTACAGTAACTTTTTAAAACATGTTTGGTGTACTGGTGCTTTAGAAAAATACAAATACCTTAATCGGTATATACTGGACCAAGAACATGTTTGCTATGGATAAAAAAAATGCTAAAATTTGAGTCCATAAAAAGAGGGGATGGTCCTAGGTTTGAATCCACTTTCATCCTGGTAAAATACATTGAGGGTTGGTTTATCTGAATCCATTCTGATTCATGAAACGTTTTTCAATCTCTCTGCTCTACTTTAATCATCTCCGTGGAGGAAATGGAACCACTGCCTTGAAGGAAAGATGCCAGCGCTCCAGTTCGGTTATTTCACTGATTGACTTTGGTTTTAGTTGTTTTTTTTCTAACATCAAACAAAGGGGTTTTGTTTCCTGATTTTTTTCTTTACTTATCCCCACCTTACACAGTACAACAACAGCTCTTCTTGGCTGAAATCAAACAGAGACCACAACGTCAGGCCTCAAACTGCAGCCTGTACGTACGAACAACATTTCCACCAGTCACTGACGGACTGGATTGAAAAACGTCCCACGTCTGAGACACAGTGACATCTGCAGCTTCTGCTGCCGACCTGAAACTACAGATGACGTCACAGAGAGCTGCAGTCCACAATCTGGTCAGGCACTGCAGAAGATGACAAAGCACCAGCGGAGAGATTTGGCAGCATTACGTCCAGATAATGGCATCAACACAACTTGAGCCAAAGCAGTGAATCAATGCGACACAGTCAATATCCTGTCACTACAGAGAGAAACAGGCAGAAATTTCAAAACGTCAACCCTGTTGTTTCCACCACCACAGAGAAAACACTCCTTCACATGAACGGAGCGGTGTGATTAAGTCTGATGTCGTAACATGGTAGCTACAGTAAAGGGATTGTACTGTGTTTACAGTGGTTGATAGTTAAGCCGCTCTGGAAACTCCCTACACCTGTATGACAGGAGAATCAGGTCAGCTCTGACTGGACAGCTGCGGTGGTGACAAAGAGTCTACACAGACTGCTGAACAGTTATCCACAGGTGAACAACACAAATATTTGAATAAATAAAGCTTCTTGAGGAGCAGGAAAGTTCAAGTAAAATAAACAAAAATGCTGATTTGTATTTTTGTGAAATGATTAATAACGTAATCTAACGGTCAACATTTGAATATAATGTGTGTGTCTTACTGTGATGGTCTGTCCAGGTTTGACCACGTTCAGTTCGGCCAGACCCTGCAGGATGTCGGCCACTGCCTTTTCACACAGTGAAGTTGCAGCTGGAGAACCTTGTTCTCTGTGTTTGTCTGTCTCTTCTTTTTCTCCACATTCTGGTCCTGACAGTTGACCACCTGCGGTGACAAAGAAAGATAACAAAACATCAAACATGTCTGTCTGTAAGAAGGTGGTATGCCCAAAAAATATTTTTTGTATTTATATAAATAAACATGCATATACACACATATGGTATCTCTATCTCTCTATATACTGTATATTTACATATCTTTATATATATATAATTATATGCATATATTTTATTTAATTTTAATGTAATTAACATATACATTTCTTTAAATTAAAATCCCTGTTAAATGGAGTTTCTTTTGCTACCATGTTATAAGGATGAATAGAGGAAAATATTGATTTGACCTTTGACCTTTATCACTCACCCTTAATCAGTTTTTTGTTTTCATTTTGAAGCAGAAACTCCTTGAGTACTCCAACAGCTCATTGTAGAGCCCCGTGTGGCCAAAAATCTCACTGTTGATTTTAATGTCATGACTTCAACAAGAACAACGACCATTGTCCTTTTTTTTCATTTTGTAATGTTGGCATATGGTATTAGGTAACTATGGTACTGGGTAAACGTGTTGGTATTGTGTAATAATAAGTGAATGATAAACTGACAGACTGTAAAACCATCCGTGCAGGCCTCACCATTACTGCTGGGCTCATCGGTGGTGTCGTCGCTGCCTCCGTCGGCCTGAGCCTCTGCCTCCTGCTCTACGTACTGCAGGCTGATTTTGTGGCACACCTCGAAGGCCTGGCCCACTGTCCGCACTATACGCATGGCCTGCATCTGACAGGAGGAGGAAAAAGACTTCCTGCTTGAACACCATGACAATGTCTTTTTTCAAAGTGTTTTGGTCAAATATGCAGAGGATCACGTGGACGTTCAATAACATTCCTGCCTGAATTCACTGCTCTGACTCAGTGGAGCTGCAGCAGAGAACAGCGGTGGTAAAACAAACAGCTTCTGCTGAGGTGCACATAAAACCCCTGTCCTCCAGTGGATTTATTTTCTGCAGTGCACAGCTAAGCCACCAGGTGTTAAACGCACCACCAGAGAGGAAAGATTTCAAATTACATCATAACACCAGAGAGGAAAGATTTCAAATTACACCATAAGACGAAAGAAGAAACGAATGGTTGAAATGGGTTAACGATCAGAGCAACAATATGGAATAGAATGAGTCAGTGACAACCTGTGGGAACGAATGAAGTGAATGTCTAAAAATTATGTAGTAAACATAAATTATATAAGTGTAGCTTAGAGGTCTTAAATCCCTACTATTAAAATGCTTTACTTGTTAATTTAAAAATGAAAAGAAAAATTAGCTGTTTGCACTAAAATACATAAAATATATAAAAAAATATTTATTTATAAAAATAACTGCTCACTGCTCATGACGGTGATGGGTTCAGTGCAGAGGTCACATTTCATAGTGTCACAAATAATAGTTTGATTTTCAAGCGTCGACTGCAGCAGTAGCCAACAGGTCATTCAGGTTTGAGACCCCAGGGGTCGCTATAAATAACAACATTTATCCAAAAATATTTAAAGATATAAAAAGTTAATACCCCAACTTGTATTGCAGTATTAACAGTTTATCCACAGTTAAGAGTTTTGTTGAACTTTACCTTCTTCTTTGATTTAAACACGTTACATCTGAAGGAGTTACTGGAGCCGTCTCTGGCGATGTAGCTGAAGATCTTCAGGTCCTGGGAGTCATGGGACACGTAGAAAATTCTGAAAAAAATACAACAAAATTTTTTAAATAAATTCATCTGATGTTGTGTAAATGAACCATTCTAATTCCTTATCAAGCGTATGCTCCAGTCCAGTTTGCTTCAGGTCTTTTGAACCATCCTGCAAATCATCCACAGCTATGCTGCTATAACTCACCCCACTGGGAACCAGGCAGAGACGAGATTTGAGATCTGTTACTAATGGCCACATAATGAACTCCCACAACTCATAAACCAGGCAAAGGTGGTTACAGACACCACACTCTCTTCAGTTGAGAACTGAGATCCTCATAGAATACATTCATAATTAATAAACACACACAACACACACTTGGACTTAAAGTGGTTACATGATCCAGTCAGTACATCTTTATAATAATCTCTTTTTTGAACTAAAAACCTAATTTATTATCATTTTCATGAGGTGAGACCGACCTGTATATAGGATCTTGCATGATCAGCATCTTACTCTCATCCCAGGTCCATTCTTTCCTCTGTAAGAAACAGATGTTCAGGCTGAGCCGACCATTATAAAAGAGCTAAAAGCTACAATGAAAGGAAAGATGAAAGAACTGATTTGGCATCTGACCTTCTGTTTCTTCCTCAGCATCACCTTAACTCCATCCACAGACACCACGATGCTGACCTTCTTCTTTTTAATGTTCTTCGCCTTGAATTCATACTGAAAAAAATCAACAGGAAAACAGCAGAGTCAGTTAAAAATGTAAAAATGTAACACTCAAAAACACAAAGAAGATGTAAGACAGGTCAACAGCTTCGTCAAGGTAAATCAGATCTGGACTGGTTAAGGCAGTGGTTCCCAACCTTTTTTGGCTGCTGTTATATACTGCAACCGATATTATCGACTTCGATATTATTTCTCCAATAATAAAAAACCCGATGACGCAACCCCTGGGTTTCGCCAAATGATGTGTGCCCTAAAAATAGTTTTGGGGATAAACAGCTGCACATTAAATTAAAATCATTAGATGGCAGCATTGCAGTTCATTTAATTAATCTTCGGCGGAAATGAAGTTTTTGGACAATATCGACAAAAAGTTAATATCGGACATCCCTAATTGACTGACTTATAAAGGTCATACAAATTCATAATTGTGGTCCAACAGACAAAGATAAATCATTTAAATGACTTAAGATTGTATATTACCAAAATTGTTTCCATCTGGGAACTACTGGTCATGATATAAACACTGCGATCCGTCATCCTTGGTCTTGAGTTGTTTTTAATTCTGCTCCTCACACACGTAGTGAGAACGACACTACGTGATGTGTATTTGGCACGGTGACAGAGGTAACGTCCAAAGATCAGACAATCTTTCAGCATTAAAACACGACCTGTGCTGCACTTTAATATATCAGCTGCCATGACAGCCCTGATGAAGTCTGTTCAATATCTGTAGCCAAGCCAACTAGAGAGGGGTGGTGGGGAGGGCTTCTGCATGTCTCTGTTAAATGAAAAGGACGTCCAACTGCTACTTAGTGAAAACTGAAGGTCACGGAGAATCGTGTGGTCATGGGCAACGTTGCAGTCGAAACACAAAACCAACCTTTCGCAGCTGCATCAGTCATTCCAGGATGTGGGTTGTGTTCAATTCTCAGAGCTGAGAGAGCGTCACAACAACAGCCGTGTCTGCACTTGTTTTCATGTTTTCACTTTGTTATGAGGGCAGACTGAAGAACTGAGGAGGAACCTTCACGATTGAGCGTGTCAACACGTGACGTCACCTCTGTGCATTAGCACGGTTCTGTACATGACCTTCCTCCAGCTAACAAGGTCTGGACTGCATGTTCAGATGATCATATTGATCCAGGTATTAGGTCAGTACACACGCTAAGACTGGGAGAATCGGGCATCTTCTACAAAGTAAAAGTGTTTGTTGTGGCCTGAAGTCATTGTCATAACTTTCTAATGGACATTTTTTTATTTTCAAAGATGAAAACTCAACACAGTGATACTAAAGTACTTCCCTAAGTCATTCAAACCTGAGAATAAAAGTATCTTCTAGTGTGTTTATCTGCAGCCCTGAATTTGTGTTTTCTCTTTTTTCTTTTGTTTGTTAAAAGTGGAAAAATTCCCTGAAGGTGCAACATTAATGCATCTATATCAATAAGCCAAAACTTTGTTTCAAAAACTGTTATTTTTAATCATTCCCAGCAGGAACATTTTTTTTCAATTTTGGCCAAAATAGTGCATTTTGAAGTTTCTAGGTATTCTGTCTTTTTAGTCTCATGAGCTAAATGTGTTTTTTCCTGCAATATCAGTTTTGACTGAGACGCAGGATGTAATTTATATTGTTATGAATTACACCCGCCTCCCATGACGGTCCTGTAAGGGCACGGAGGTTCATGATGCATCCAAGAGTAAAAATGAATGTGTTTTTTAGACACAATGTAATATTAAGGACATCTGAGAACTACTGAGGGGACAAAACTGGGACAGTGACGCAAATAAGGACGGGAGGAAATGTAAAGGAGAAGGCTGTTATGTAAGAACCTCGGCAAACCCAACCTTTGATCCTTCTTCAAAACGCTCAGTTGACACATTGTTCCACGGCAACAATGTGTCAACTGAGCGTTTTGAAGAAGTCAAGACCTACCAGACATCATTCGTGTCTTTTATTTATTCTGGGTGAACCAATTTGTCCACAGTGTCTGTGAATGTGTGCACAGAGTGACAATAATTAAACGTCGCCACTGAGACAATACAATTACATTTCCCCAGCATTCCCAGCCCTATGATTCCGCTCTCTCTCTGCCGCGCTTCTGTTTGAAACACTGTGCTCCTGCTGTCCAGGATGCATGGTGATTAACGGGTCGGGCCGTAATTACACAGAACTGAAACCAGAGGGAGCTGATTAAAGAGAGAGCAGGTTCGTGCAGGAGAAACACACCAGTGTCAGCCATGTTTGTTTGCTAAAGAAATGGAAACCAATCTGAGAAGAAAAGTGTGGCACCATAAAACGGTTTGAATCCAACATGAAGAGTAAAGTGAAAACTTGCTGCTTCTAGTCTGACAATCGTAAAAAGAAATTCAAACACCTGAAAATTGACGTGTTAATCTGTTAAACTAGAATGCCAAACGTAATAACTGAAAACACACAGAGGATGAGTTTAAATTATTATTCATCACAATGTGTTGTATTAAGCCAATAATTAGATACATTAATAAAATTAAGAGCGCATGAAGGAATCCCTCATTCCAGCAGAGGGTGTTCAAGGCACAACTCAACCTTGCAATCCATAAATCCCCATCACCAAAAAAAAAGGCAACACAACTGAGTGGCAGATTTTAGTTTAAACAACTCTTAGTCTATTTATTTATTTTATTCTAGTTCTATCTTAGTTGAAACATTTTGAAGACACTTTCATCAGGAGTTTGTTTGTCATGCTGGAAAAAAAAACATAATCCAGAATCAATAAAGTATTTTCAGAGTGTGATTCTACACTGCACAACAGACTGAATCCTAGATTATTTTTTCTTTCTCAAAAACAGGTTTTTTTCACATATACCACCTGGACTGTGGCAACAGACTGAATCCTAGATTATTTTTTTTTTGCTTTCTCAAAAACAGTTTTTTTTTCACATATACCACCTGGACAGTGAATACTAGTGTTAATCCAATTAAATGACATGAAAATGACAATCGATGGGAAAATAATTATATTCATCAAATGAGAGGAATCACTACTGATACTCAAAGTTATTTTTAAAAACATTTTTACAGATGTCTAAAGTATTTTCTATAGAGAGCTCAGAGTCAGTAAAATATTCATTTTATTTATTTATTATTTGTATTATACATTTCCACTCTTACCCTCAGCCTGTCAGGTTACAAACGTTTTTTTCAAAAGACATTAAAACCCTTCCAGGGCCGATGCCACTGCTGCTGCAGACATTTCCTGAACCATGTTCTACAAATTCATTATGACAGAGCCGAGGAATAATTCATGTGTTGGACTAAAAGGTGTGCAGTAACTGAAGTGTATATGGATGGAGGGAACATGTAAAGAAGATCAAAACTGTCTCTTCAAAATACTCCAAAATCCACTTTTACTGTTGACGGAGAAGTACTGCAGTACTTCACCAGTGAAATAAACCGACGGAGAGAATTTTATCTCAAACCCTCGTCAGTCAGATGTTCACTCTTGGTTTCAGCCGTCAGCTCCATCAGTCTTTACAGACAGAGTGACAAATTTAACCAAGGCTTCCTCCTCTCTGTCATCCATTATGAATGTCTTGGACAAGGTACAGCTGTCACTTTTTCTTCGTGTACAAAATAAGAAGGTGAACCTGCCGACACTGCTTTTCTAACTTCTCAATAACAATACTAATAATAAAAAGAGTTCATTCACTTCCAGAGTCTAGTGACCAGAAGAAGAAGTCAGCTTTATAATATGTCAGTTTAAAGACTTACATTCAGTTCATCACTCACAGTCATTAAGCTAATTGTTAAATCGGCCTATTATATTGCACCAGCACCAATGCATCAAGTGCAAAACTGAGAAAAGGATTAAAAAGTAGAATTTTGTTTCTGTGAAGCAAAACATGGGGAAAAAAATGTGTGTGACCCCCAACTTCCTTCTACAATCCTGAAAAGCAGTGGAATGCAGGGTGCGTTGAGGGTCATTGTTGCTCCCTGTAGAAGCACTGAATCCATACACAAGTCCACAAAAGACTCTATAGATTGCAACCTAGCAACCCCTTCATTACAATTCCCAGGATTTGGGAAGCTTCAAGGAATTTCACAGCTTTTTCCCTTCAATCGGTCTACAAAGAAATGTCTGTTGGGAACGGAACAGATCTGAGAAACACAACAGCTGCGAGAAACACATTTCAACAGACAAAAAAAGAGATTCCTTGGAAATCAAGTTGAGTGAAAAATCTCACTATTGTGTCACAATAATGAATGTATTCCTGTTCATTTTTCTTTTTCTTTTTTTTGTGCTGGACTTAGAAACAGTTTTTTGTTAAAGGAGAAGCTACATCCCACAACATCCAGTGAAATTTTTTGGCATTTGAAAAGGCTGCTAAACTTGTCCCTTTCACTGTCAGTGGTATTTACAGACCAGGCTGTGAGTGCCGGCCAAAAGAGAGGACAATGTGACTCCCGTGATGATGGAGATCACCCAGAGTGAACTGGCATGTCTCATCATTAGTCAGCAGGATATGAGGAAGCAATTACTTCAACAGTCAACAAGGGCAGCCACCGTGGCCTGGATCAAAAAGTGTCTCCGCTCACCGACTGAGCTGCAGTATGTGTGGGAGAGAAACCCAGGCTCCAGTCTTTGGACAGAGGAAGTGGAGGGAAACGGCCAAAATAAAGAGCTGCGTAAAGGTCGCTTCTCAGAGGCTGCAAAGTCACATGTTGGAAGACGACCGGAAAATTAGACGACATCAGATTTGTTTTGGTCCGGTTTTGAATATTTTTGTTATGCGACTTATTTGTCTTTTTCCAGCGCAGACACAGACAGATAAACAACACAGCTGGCACTGAAGCTGCGCCAGCGCCATCTGGGAGTTACATATAAAGAGTTATATATAAGCTGCGCCAGCGCCATCTGGGAGTTACAGCTGTGACTTTTCTAGATAAATGACTCTCATTTCTCACACTGCAAGTGTTTATAGTGGCTGACAACGAAAACTTGATCAACCGTGACCCAAGTTACCGCACTGTTCCTGGGCTGACACACGGAGGGAACTGAAGTTTCCATACGAAACAACACTGTGGTAACAGTGACCTATAATGATGAACTGATGGAGTCCATCTACTGCAGCCATACTTGGTCACTGCTCCCAGAATGCAGTTCAAATGTCCTGGTCCATGATCTAAGTGCACTTGTACAGCACTACTGCTTTATATCAGTCCAGTTACCACACAAAGTATATATATTTATATTTAAAAAGTACCCAGTCTCTGTACTGTCCACAAACTTTCAAAATAAAGTGCTTGGTTACAGGATATATATATATATAATTTACTTCACATATACTTCATATTTACTTCATTGAAGTAAATCACATATACTATTTGTTTATGCATATAGATATATATATTTAGTACAATCTTGTCACCAAGGACTTTATTTTGAAAGTGTTTGAACTGAACAGATACAGCTCCAGTAATGTTGTGTCACAACCTGTTGGTTGATGTTGTTTAAGGTGTCAGATTTGGTTGGTCATTCTGAAGGACTTCACAGTGGCGCCCCCTTGTTACTGTCACACATTAAATATTTCAAACTTTTCTTAGCTCACTATAAAGTTCAAGCTAACCCCATGTTGAGATCACTGGTGGTTGAAAAACTATTCCCCTATTGAAAAACAAACTCCACTGGATACTGTACAACAGTCAGGACAGTTACCGGAGGTGGTTTTGGATTAAAGTAAGTATGAAGTCTTATAAGTAGCAGACCAGGGGTTTGAATGATACCTTACTCTGGTTGATGTGCCCTTGGGCAAGACACCAAACCCCAAGACCAGAAAAGCTTTATGTCAATAGACCTTTTACCTGACACACATTAAACTGACATTGTTTTCTGTGCTGCTCCAACCTGTAGGAAGGAATCAACTGTACTAAAAAGCAGCTTAGCCTCAGTGCGGGCCCAGACAGGCATCACTGGAGAGTGTGTGTGTGTGTGTGTGTGTGTGTTTTTGTAGTGAGAATGGACCCACGCCCGAGTGAACAACTGACAGAAACAATGAGTGGTCAGCCAGTTCCACTGAACTGACGCAGGCTACTTAGGGTTAGTCACAGCAGGCATGGGCGAAATACAAAGTAGAACCTCAACATGCTATCCCTCGATCACTACAGCTCCACATTCTTGTGGAACGAGCTTGGCATTTTATCGATGCTATTTCATAACGAAACAGAAGCTCCAAAGAGAAATGACGCAACACCATGAGTTACAACCTCAAGGTTTAACTTAAGGTTGAAGAACGATGAGATTCAACATGTTGGCAGAAAACAGAATCAGTCAATACGAGGAGTTTATCAAGACTGAAACTCATCACTCAGCATCACTGTATAAAACCCTTCATCTGTTTGTGTTAAATCAACAGGTTATAGTTGAAGCATCCTGATTATCATTATGTCTTTAAAATCATGTTTTAATCAATGCACAGAGTTGGACGGGCATTTAATCTGAGCGACAGCCACAACAGTTGCTAAGGAACGGATCTTGTGGATGGAAGCGACTGAGCAATTGGAACATTTTTCCCCCTCTCCATTAGAAGCAACATTTAGTTGACATCATTTGTGCAATTACATTATAAAGAAATCTCCCTGAAGGAATAGAAGATAAAGGCAGTCTTTACATATCCTCACATTAGTCATACTCTGTAAATAGGAGAAGGGACATTGTAGACAAAGAAAACATAAGAAACATTTTTGTCAAGATGTTTAAAAAAAACAAAAAAAAATTTCAATAACTGTTCAACTATAGGAAAGAAAAATAACTGCTTCTAGAGTTCACAGAAACGGGTTCTAGTGACGAAAAATTGTTGTCAATCAATCGCCCTCTGAGCTTTCAGCATTAAATATTTCATGAATAGGCTGTTTCTATATTTGGACACATCAACAGCACTTAGTCACGCAGAGATGTTTCAGCAACAGCACAACAGTGAACCTACTGTAGGAACAGAGTCAGCCGTGAATCTACAGTCATATTTTCAGCCACTTGTTTTTATATAAATGCCTATATTTCAATATCCCAAATATTGACTTCATTTATTATCAGCCCGATATTAGCAATTTCCGTAAGAATCCTTATCGCTTTTTCCTCTGATAATGAAAACCTGATAACACAATGCCTGGGTTTCGCCAAAGGATGTGGGCTCTGGGGTTTTGGGGATAAACGGCTGTATATTAAAGTGAAAATCACTAGATGGCAGCACTGCAGCTCATTTAATCAAGCTCATACTCATACAGTGGTTTTTACAGAAATAAATATTACCAGGTCTATATCATCATCGGAATCGGAAAATTAAGTGTTTGGACAACATTGGTGACGACATTTTGGACATTTGGTCACAATAAAAAGTGATTGTAATTCATATTGTATGGTGAGTTGTGCGTATCGTTACAGCACTATCGTATAACGCCAAACACTTGGATTAATCTTAATTAATCTTAATCTTAATCTTAAAATTAATCTTGGATTAATCTTAATGTGGATTCTGGTTCCCAGCAAAGACAGATCCACAGAGAGATGGAGGATGAAGGTGGAAAAAATAAACAGAGAATCAGCGTCAGGCGTTTGAACGATAGACTTGAGGCTCAGTCTCCTGGGAACCGGACGAGAGAAGTGAGATGTGAGCAAACACAAACACACAACTCCAAATCACATGAAGAAGTAGGGCAGCCCATCAGCCAGCCCAGCAGCCTGCAGCTCTTTTCTCAACCATTATCCACCAAATGATATGTCCCACAATAGGCTCAGTTTATCTGCCTACTGATGCTGAGAAGGAATGCTTCCAGGAACAGCAGCACAACTCACAATGACTGACACACTTATGCAGGGGAAAAAAATCAAATATTAAGTTTGACTGTGTTTATACGTTTTATTCTGTAAACTAAAAAAAAAACTTTAGTAATTAATGATTATCATTGACTTTTTTTGTTTTTTGGTTTAACTTTAAATCATGGCATGATGGAAAAACAAGGGGAAAAAGCTAAGAATCAAAGTAAAATTTCTTAATATTGAATGAAAATTAGTTTACGGTTTTAGTAAGTGTCAATGCTAAATTTACAATGTGACCTACATTAACCCTAAAATTTATTAAATGTATTAAAAAAATATTATTACTGACATGGAATCAATGACTGCAGCAAACAACACACAAGACAAAAAGAAAATGTGTTTGTATCTGTGTGAGCTGTCCAGGGTCACACTCTGCCCCCTGACCCCTATGTTGCTCAGATCGGCCCCAACTCCCCCGCCACCATTAGAAGGATTGTGTTAGAAGATTAATGAACTTCTGCTTCTAGTCTGTTCTTGGTTCCTCTCCTGATTTATGAATAAAGCAACGTTTGCATAAGAAAAGGGCTTTTACGTAACATGAAGGCAGCGGCATTCAATTAAAACATTTATGACGAACAACTCTGGTCTAACCTCATTTTCAAACATCCTCTCACTGTTTGAAAAGAAAATATTTTAAATGCCAAAATAACACTTATCCAGATTACAGAAAAAATATTAAAGATTTCAGATTATAGATTTTAGAAAGAAGAAAAGGAATATGACTGGATTATTCTTGAATGAAGTAAATTAGTAAAACTGAAGTAGATTTTTTTCTCTGTTTTACTGTGGCCCGGTACCAAATAACCTATGGACCAGTACTAGTCCCCGGACCAGGGGTTGGGGACCCCTGATTTATGTGACATTTGAATTAAAAGATTTAAGTATTTGTGCAGATATTGCATTAAATCCCATTGTGATCGTAATCGTTTTCTATTACCTCTAACTACACACATCGTAATCGTTTTCTATTACCTCTAACAGGTACAGGTACTATAACTACTACATTTTTTATTTATTAAATCACTAGAGAAACAAACCCCTGGCTCACAGCCCTCCGTCAGTGTCTGTGGAGCCTTCAGGCTTCAGATCAAGTGAGTACGGACCTTTAGAAAACATCTCTTTCTGTGGATGGAACTTATTTAGGGTGAGTGTGGTGTGAGATAAGCATTGACTAATTGTGCTGCTGAAAGGCCTGAGTCAGCCTCAGGGCAGATGAAGCCACGAGCCTGTGTGCATGAGACGAGATGCTGGTAGTAAAGGCAAAGGCCACTCACCACCTGTCCTGTCCATTCATGTGAGCACAGACCTGCTGTTCTCTCAGTGCACTGTACACACACTCACTCCATACAGCTATCCACAAAGGCAGGAGTGATGCTGTCATGATTAAATGTCAATAACAAAGTCAACAACCCATTATGCATACCACTTACTGCAAATGACTAGATTTTCCTATTCATTCTGTTCACCATCATTTCTCCAACACGACCAGTCCCTGCACCGGCAGATCCCGCTGAAGTGTGCTCTCAAACATGGGTGATAATTGTAACAGTCATCAACATAAAGGAAATGGGTCTATTATTCTGTAAGAGCCTGGGTAAACAAAGGGCAACCAAAGTCCTTCAAAAAAGCCAAGCTACAGTATCATCTAATCCAAGTCCATATAGGTCAGCCACTGCTGCGCCCCGGTACATCTGCCATTGAGCCTGGAATACAAAGTAAAGACAGAGGCCTTCATTATGTGGCCGAGTTCCCTTAAGTAAAGCACATCCTAAATGTGAAGAGAGCCAAGCCAACTGCCCCCCCCCGACCCCCCCGCCTTTGTCATAACGCTCAAACCCCTGCAGTTAATCTGTGCTCTACTTTCTGTTTTATGGGGCATCCATGGGTGGAGTTGTTTTGTAAACAAGTCATTCACATAGGAATTACGCTGGGCGCTCACTTATGACCATTTATATTTACATATATTTATATAAACACATATATAGATACAGATATGTATACGTAGAATAGACAAAACATCTACTTGTCGAACTGCAACTATAGGTGTCTCCTATTTGTAAAAATTAGTCATTTCTGGAGGATGTTGCTGATGTGATGGCGGACATTTTGCAATTAATGGCCTTCCACAAATGGTAAAGATTTATTGGAAATTGTGTTTGAAAGACAATGCAAAAAAGAAAGAAAGAGAAATTCTGCTTGAAAAAATGTCTTTTAACCAACCTGGTGCCCAAATAGACAGACCAACTACAGACTTTAAAGACCAGATATTTTTAACCTGCGAGGTTAAAGATAGAGTTCTCAGAAAGTATACGAAGCAGCAAACGCAAAATGAAAGCCTGCAATTTCTTCCAGGAGGCTCTTAGAGCAGGCTAAAGGAGGAGACTGCATCATGATGGACATGTGAGCGAGGGTTAAATCCCATTAGACACTGGAAGAATTCAAAGGCAGAGCCTGGACGGCCTGCCCTGCATCTAAAACTCTATTCCTGTCTTTGCTGAGTAAAAAGCCAGAGAAGGACTAGTCCAAGAAACCGTCTATTTTAGGAGGAGGAGAGTAAAAAGGACGGAGAGGAAACAGCAGTGAAGAGAGAAGTGCAAAAACAAAAGGAGAGTTAAAGGAGGGGTGAGGGAAACAGAGAGGGTGTTGGTTTTGTGAGGAGGCAGCAGTTGTGTAAAAAGTGTTGCTGTTGTTCCACAAGGAGACTGGAGTTTACTGACGGCACGTCTCTCTGTGGACACAACGACTGTCTGGAGCAGGATGGTAAAAAAATCTGCTACTCTCTATCAGCAACTAACACACACACACATACATACACAGATTACTAGGGACAGTTTCTAAGCCAGTGGTCAAATTGAATGAAACTAATTCTTATAAAGAACACAGTAGGACCAGTCAGCCATAATGGGAAAAGATTTAACAGAAAACCGAGTCTGAAAAGATCCACAGGAGACAAAATTGTGTCTTTTCATCCCCTCACTGTGGGAATGGCAGGTGTATGTATATATATGTGTGTATGTGTGTGTGTGTGTGTGTTACAGTTCACCCCTGGATGTCAGGCTGTGTTGCCTGCGCTCCCTTTTCTCTACACACGTTTGCTCCTGTTTGCTCACACCGACTGCAAATGAAGGGAGTTGAAATGACTGAAGCTACGCCAGCCACCGAGCAACCTCCGCCCCTCAACCCCCAACGCCCCCGTGATTCAAGGACTTTTTCCCACTGCAGTCTCTCTCACACTGCCCTCGGTTCCAGCCTCACTGCCCTTAATCACGCTCCACCCTACTGAGCCTCAGCCGAGACCCTGAAAGGCTTAGAGGCTGTGTTTTTAAATTGAACACGAGGCCTTGGCTTCACTGAAGAGAAGTGAAGGAAAAGTTACTCATTTATACACTGTGTTAATTACATTTGGCTCTAGACTGTTCCCAAATATGCTTTGCCATTTTTCAAAAAAGGTTAGTTTGCTTCTGTTAAAACACTATAAAATTACTAGTCTCAAACTAAGGCCACATCTGCATGGATACTGGGGGAGAAAACGTCCAACGTCCATGAAAACGTAACCTTCACGGAGAGAGAGTACAGTATATATACAAGGCTTTTACTGAGTAAATAATAATGTGTGCAACACTGTAGCCCTAAAAACAGGAGCCCCCTGCAGCATCGGGTCAGTACTGCGGGGAGTTGTGAATTTTTGGGTTAAGTAACAATCATTTTCTCAAAATGTTTCCACAAATTTGAAGATTCAAACCATTGCACAAGTTGCAACTGAACTATTTTTTGGGGGGATTTTAAAATAAAATTTCCAGTACAGTAGATCAAAAGTTCAATGTTTTCAATTTCAGAACCAGCCGCAAAAAATAACACAATATTAAAATCAGATCTTGAGTCATGCGCTGGTCAGTGTACAGTAATAACACATGGCTATAAATAGAAACATCTCTCTCCAGTCACTGTCAGGAGAGATTACATTAATCACAGCACAAATGAATAAATCAGGATGTTTCTTTTTTTTATAGATCTGTGTTTCCTACCAGCTCCTCTGACTCCTTCTTATTACATTTGCCACTGGAGACTCTACAAAGAAGCGCTAACATTTTTTTTTAACCAAAGATATTTTCTCCATCAGGCTGAGAGTTACAACCTTAATACACTCCCTCACTCATTCATTATTGACGCAGTGCTTTCTTTGGACCTCGGGGGAGCTGAGTACACTCAACAACCCAACACGTACTGTACTCTACTGTACTGTACTGTGTGTATCCACATGTGAGCACGAACAGACATAAATAAGCACAAGTGAATAAGAGGAATCACATGAATACTGCACACGGTGCTAAACTGATTGGCTGTGAAAACTGAAAATCTTTCTTCAATGTGATGACGTTTTTTTTCTACACCGACGTTGGATGGATTTTTACCTCCCTGGCTCTACCGTACCTCGGCTTGTCATTTAAGCTCTGCAGTGGCATCAAGCTCACTTTACAACCTTATTGATATTGCAGTTTGAGAGGCGCCATCTGCCTGTTCAGCCAAATAAAACAGGACATAAACAGTCCAGCTTTGATCCATCAATGATTTTAGGTTGAAATAAAAAAAAAACACTTTCATTTGAAAGGCAGATTCTCATAGCTGATGCAGCCGCCATTGGCTGGCTCTACTACAGAAGTCAAAGTCACATTAGGGATTTCCCAAAATGTTTTGTTTTATAAAAGGTCTGTATATTTCACCTCAGAAGTCTCACTTTTTACAGAGGATGAAATGACGTTACAGCTTTTTAGTAGCTCCAAAAATTCACACATTTCTTCAGGGCATATCCACTCAGCTGGAGATAAGAGTCTTGTCGTATGTGAAGCCAGCCTGTGAATCACTCTTTAGATTACAGAACAGCTACAGCTGTCTGACACAGCCCCGAGTAGAAGCTTCTGGAAGAAAACTCTACCCTGCTGGGGCGGTGTGAGGATGAATACAGGATCCCAGTGAAATAACAGAGATACGGCTTCACAGGAAACAAACTCAAATGCCAGAAAGATATTAAGAAAAGTGAAGCTAATAGAGACTTCAAATTAAAAATGTTTCAGTATATAGTCAAATCTGGCGTTCCAAAAGTGTTTTAAACTATTTTTTCAATTGATAACCCATTAATTGAACAATTTTCGACGGGACAAAAATTGGGGAAAGATTTTTTTTTTATTAGACAAATAGAAGTTGACCATCGGGTGGAGCTATATAATATAATAATTTCACTGTCCTGTTAGCTGATTTGTACTTTGTTATCAATGTTTGCTGACACACCGATTCAATACTAAACAATTGTCAGTGTTCCTCCCTCAAAAAAAAATATTTTTTTGTTATCTTCCAAACCAGCAGTTGCAATCTGTTGTCTTGCTCGCACACGCATCACTGCATCTGAAATAAACATTTCATCCGACAGCACCCACTGTTTCAGGGGTGAGGCCATGGATTAGTAGGTAAAGTGGGTTGTCTTCCAGCCAAAAGGTCAGGGGGTCTAATCCCAGGCTTTACCAGTTGACATAACAACGTGTCCCGAAGACAAGACATCTAACTCCGAGTTAATTACATCGATTCAAATGACAGTGACTTCCATACGATCTCCACATGACACAGACTGGTGTTCTGTTTGGGTCTTACCCTTATTCTCCTCATGGACGCCACAATCTCCATCCGGCTGTTGGGCCTCGGCACATCCAGACTCCCCACGTACTGTGTGGAGCAAACGATCAGAAACAGGACGTTGTTACGTGTTTTAAAATCAAGCCAATGTCAATCGATAATCACATCATCTGTGTGTGAACGTCAAGTCAATTGATCGCTCCTGATTCAATTCCCTCATGATGCTTTTTAATCTTGGTGATCAGTCAATGTCAGAGTGCGTCGCTCCGACTGCATTTGTATTCACTATGGAAACATTAACTACCCAGCCGTGATGAAGAAACACAGAAGCAGTAAAATGATGAAATATTTACATGACTTTTAAGACTTTTAACCGTTATGTAAAATGCACCTTCGCTCATTGCACCATGAAATGTTTTTGATGGCGTGGTCATTTCAAGGGTTGATATTCTGAAATGTTACGACTGTTGTCTAACTTTTGGCTGTCTTATCTGGCAGACGTTACAATTTTTTTAGTCCTTTTCACCTCTTCCTCTTTTATTTTTTATTTTTTTAAACCCATTTAAAAAATTGGTTTGTTGCTACGTTTTTTTGATGACTTATTTCCTTCGAAATATTTTTGAAGTTCATGGCTAATTCAAGCCATTTTTCTATGTTCCCTATAAATCACCCTGGATTAAATTAGCAAATTACTCTTTGTTTTTTTTCTTCCTCTTTTTTGTAACTTTCCTCCTTGTCATATTTTTACTTCTGTAGTTTTTTTCAGCAATCTTGTCCCAAACATTGTTAGTTCTAATATCCTGTAACACAGGCATGGGCAAACTAAGGTCCGGGGGCCGGATGCAGCCCGTTCAGCTTTTTAATTCGGCCCTTTTCCCTGCAATACCCACATTTCCCCAATAGATGGCGTAGAAAATGATCAAAGCATTTTAGCATTTTAGCCTTTATGCATGACTTTACATTTCTCATTTCATCATTTATCTTAGTTCACATGAACGCTCCATCTATCTGCTCCTGACCCGGCCCCTCTTGAAGGATCCTTTGAATTGTTACCAAAATGAAACCAGTTTCAAACAGTACAGTATGAACATAAAGTAAATACAGGTTTTAGATTACAGATGAATTACTGTGCAAATGAGCAGTTGTGTCTTTTTAGTCAGTCATCGTGTTTTGGTTTTACACAACGCAAATAACGTGTTTACCATTCGTGCAAAATACACAAACTGCACACAAACGGGACGCAGCACTAAAGGGACCACTCCCAACTCTGTGTTTGAACTTTGGACTCTCCCTTTTTCCCACTGAGCTCTGTTTCATGATAATGCCCCTACATGAATTTAGCAGGATAGGGTTACACACCAGTGTGTGTGTGTGTGTGTGTGAGAAAATCACAGGTGAGACTATATGATATAGGTTAGGAAATGCTTTTGCTATAAGCGACTTATCAAATTCCAGTTTTATATCATTGTGTGTTTGACATTTTTATATTAGAGTCTCGCTCCCTGAATAGAATAAAGTGTGTATACTGTAGATTGTGTCAGATTTTAGATAATGAAAAGCAGCTGCAGACCGAGGCTGGGCAACAACTGCAGAACATCACAGTATCACTTAAATACATTTTTTTATTAAAGTGCAATGCACGCAATTCTAAATGTAGATTTGTTTACGTTTTACCACTAATACATCTGGTGTATTCACACAACAGTTCTGTTGGTATGTGTCCAGACTTTTAGTGGCGTAAAATGATATACATTTAGTTATCTGATAGATGCTGTCATATACATGTTATCTATTATTACTATTTTAGTCATTTTTATTGACATGTCCCCAGAATCATAAACAGAACCGATGTCCAGGTGTTTCCTTAATAATATAAGTATATAAAATAAAGACGACGACGTTGTCTGAATATGATTAAATGTACTTTCAAATGACAATTTCAATCACACTCGCCACATGTGTTTCCATGTGTTCAAACTTCCTGATAGTCCCAGCTGAGGGCGCACGGTGCACCTGCCACTCGAACACACACATACAGGCACTTAAACAGGGGAAAAACACGAGCCCAAATAAAGAGAATGAATAGTTTTAACGTCACCTTGGCTTGAAAGCAAATCCCGTGTTGATAAGCCTCCTCGTTGTGCAGCGGCAGCCTGGAGTCCGCCACATCGTCCACCAGGTTGTACCTGTTTCTAACTGGCATCGTGGACTCCCGCTAAAAACCGACAAGACACGGGCTCCAAACAGGCACGAAGGCGGCTCAACAAGTAAACCGGCGACCGTCGACTGGTTCACAGAAAGCCGCGGTGTGTTCATGTGTGAGAACGGCGGAGCGCGGCTCCAGAAGTGCGCTCCCTGTGGACGAAAGAACGCAGCCCATTGTTGTTGCCCTGAGCTTCAACGGCTCCAGTCCTCAGGAGGGACGCGGGTGTGCGCGCCCTCTGTCCCCGAGGCTGGTGAATGTCCTCACATGTGTCTCCACGGAGACGATGGATGAGGCTAACAACGATAATCAGTGACTGTGTACCTGACTGTCTGTCTGTCTCCAGGTGGTGTTTCGGTTCGCTCGCTGTTCTTCCTTTTTCTTTTTCTTTTATGAATCCCCGTCGTTTGGTAACGTTATACCTCCCTCTCTCTCCCTTTCTCTCCTTCTCCTCTCCCTCCCGTTCTCTCCCCCCTCTCTCACCAAATCACACAGCGACTCCCTCAGTGCTGCAAAGTTCCCAGCAGCCCTGCCTCGGCACTGAACTACTCCACACAGGGCCACATCCACTGAAGGGGAAGATATTAGACGAAAATAGTGAGAGAATGTAAGAAAGTAAAACAAATATGAGAAATAATTTGGGGAAATCGTCATATTACGAGAAAAAATAATATTACGGAAAATTGTGGCAAATTTATATAAACAAAATGGCGTACGCTTCATTGAACTTCATTGAACTGCTACAAGATCATTTGTTTACAAGAGTAATATTGTTGCAATTAGAATGGAGCCAAAAGTCAGTAATCATGAACATAACGTTAAATGAATGAAAATAAAGTTCTTATGAGACCTGTGAACGCTGTAATATAATTAAAAAAGAGTTCGAAATTGGTAAGGAAAAACGTCACGAGATCACGAGAATAAGTTGCAATGTTATGGAAATAAGTTAACATTTACAAGAATAAAGATTTATAAATCTTAGAGTTGAGACACAAATAGATCTGTGTGGCAGTATTGGAACTGAAATGTTGAACATACAGGTAATACAGTTTTGATTCTCTGTCAGTTCCACTTAAATCACGTAGCCTCACCTTATTCTCTTTTCCCAACTTAGTTTTAAAAATATTACACTTACCAACAGTCAATATGAAAACAAAGCGGAGACGTGCCACACTTTTAAAATGTTTGCCTGCCCCCTGTCGGTTATAGTTGCAAACTACTACAGTTGACCTCCAGTCGTCCGCTCATCACAACAACAACAGACCTCGAATGTTTATTTTTACACCCAGACGGAACTATTATAAGGTGATAAATTACACTTCCCTTTTGGTTTTTAATTCTTTAAAAAAAAAAGTTTGAAGAACACAACAATAGTCGAAAAATAAAGTGGAGTTCATAGATTAATGTTTCACTCATAATAAAGTGGACTTCATAGATTAATGTTAGGAATTTGGTTTGAGCAGTTTCACTCACAGTGAGAATCTTAATAATCATGACAGAAATAAAACACTATTGTACTGTAGTTAGGACTGCTGTTGTTTTGTAACCTTCCACCAAGGAGAAAACCTGACGGATTCACAGAGCAAACACTTGTTTCGTGTACAAAGCAAAGATAAATATTCAGACGGCTGAAGCAGCTTAGGTTGGATGGTAATCGGCAGCATTTATGGGCCGTGAAGGAGGAGGTCAAAGACTTTGATATGCAAGTTTCTCATACGACGACAGACAGTGAACAAAGAGAGCAAATCCACTCACCAATCACAGCTGCTCTGCTTTCAAAAGCCTTATTGTCAGATCTGTATAATAAATGCTATGAATATTTTTCCCATTCATCTCTTGAAGTCACTCAAATCACGCACTTATATTAAAAACTGACTGTGGATATACATGAAGAAGAAGAATCACTCATTGGACATAAACAGACATTGTTGTCCTGTATTTGACCTATTGATGAGCAGCATTGAACACCTTCAGGTCCTCACACCACCACACAGGAGGGATTTGAACCTTTTTGGGCCTCTGAAAAAAAAAACCTCTATCCACTAATCCAAAGGTCTGCAACCCTCAACACCAAACTAGGTGTTTTAATAATATTACCAGCTAATACAATTCACAGAGGGACACTAAAACATTTTAACTCTTTTAATGACGACAACAGTGCATTTTAAGGTGTTTAAATTACTGTAGTACAAGAAATCTGTTGACAGTTCACTGACATTAACTGTTGTGTATTACACACTCACTATAGTCACCTGCACGGACCAATCAACATTTCTTCCTTAATCTGAAAACGGCAAACTTATAGTAATCTCATATTATAGTGATATTATGCTATTTGGCTGTTAGCAAGCAAGCTGAAGAAACGTATAATACTGATATATTTGCTATGACTGATAGCAACACGTTACAGTAAACACAGTACACCACTATGCTATGACTGATGTAAAATGATAATTAAAAAATTGTACTATATTGATCCCATATTTGGGAAATTGTTGTGTTAGCAGCAGATACACTGTTAACAGGCTGCCACTAGCAAGTGCCAAGCATGAGGTTTCTCTGGGAAAACTTTTATATGCAGTCAGATAAAACTCGGTCCATTGCAGGGCGCCAAAAAGTGCAGCATGTAGCTCGAGAACCACAGGTTGCAGACCCCTGCACCAGGCGGTCCCAGCAGTTTTAATGCCGTATACTGACAATAGTACTGCTAATGCTGAAATGTCTTTCTCTTTAGACAAAAATCAATAGAAAAGACACCAAGACCATGGCAGCAGTAGGAAGTTTGTTTAATTCACCAGGTCGTTAGAGGATGAGGTTTCACATCAGAACACTTTATACATGGTACACACATATATCTCTTACAGCAGGGACGTACTCAGAGGCTGCACACAACAGGGACCAGCATGCTGTCAGCTCATCACTGCGGTAAGGGTTTTTGTCTTTTACATCCTTTAACAACTCAGTTAAGATTGTAGCACGATTGCTGGTTTTTCTATTATTTTTTTTCTACTGTTTGTCAGCATTTTTTCCTGAATACTTTGAATGTTAAACAAAGTTTTTACAATGGCTCAGAAATGATGGAGATAAAAGTGTTCTTTTGACCTATACACACACACGCCACTGGTTTTGTGTGTTACGCCTGGTAAACTACGACACCTGAGATCAGGTGGTGATGTGTGGAGGATCCACCCACAGAGTGATCTGTCAGTAACAGTCAGACAGGAGCTCCAGAGCAGCTGTAAGAGGTATATGCAGTGAAGGAATACCAACAATACAACAGAGGCAAGGCAACATATCAACACAAACAGGGACTGCTGAACACAACACATACCTCATTTAAGGAACAAAGGCAAGCTGTGGCTCTGATGATCGGGTGGGACGCCAACTAATTACGTAGCTCCCTCGTTAAAATTTTAACGGGTTTTGGAAAAGCACCGATGAAGACTAAAATCGGAGTATAATAAATACAACACATTACAAATAGGACGGATTATAAAGTAAGCGCACTTTCCATTTTTTTTTCTCCTTGTGCATGACATGTCACGAAATCTGCACACAACCTGACTTAGAGCTGCTCCAGTGTGAGCAGCCACATGTAAACAAGCAGACCGATGCACTGATAAGATTTCAAGAAACACCACCAAACATTTAGTCTACAACCCGAGGGGGAAAGAAACAATTCAAGGAAAACACAAAATTCATACAGTATGAGGGAAAAAAAAGTATATCTTTGGGTTTGAAACAATACATTCCCTTGTGTTAAATCCCTAAAGCCCTCGTACATGGATCGTGAGAGGAACGCACCTGGAGATAATCCACACCACACACTATATAGAAAGACCATCAGCTACTGCTGGGGTTTGAACAGATGACCTTTTTTCTGTAAGGCAAGAGTGCTAACCACTATGCCTGGTGGTCCCCACAGCCTTACAGTCATTATGGAAAATCTACACTTGATGACGAAACTTAAAAAAAACAAACAAAAAAAAAAACCCAAAAAAGAAACAATTATTTCAGAAAACTTGACAGAATGTCATGCTACAAAATATCCCTTAATTATTTTCAGTAGTGACTAAGAACAAAAAGCTTAATAAAAGCGACCGAGATAACATTAAAATCCCATGTTTCAAGTTAAGGAAAGGTGCCAAGATTTCAGGATCGAACCTACAATCAGTCTATTATTTAGATAATAATGAAGAGAATAAAAGGTGTAAACACAGGTTCACTGTGATGAAGTAACAGAGTTCAGAGCAAGAGAGGTAGGATGGATGGATGGATGGATGGATGAAAGGACAGAACTGGAAGTAAAGGAAGAACTAAAATACTGAAAACAGTGGGGACGGTAGTATTGGACGGTTGATTCTTCACTCTAAGGCTCCATTTGCTGCACTCTCTTCGTCGCCTTGTTTCTGGTGCTGCAGTCTGGCGTAAGTCACTGCGTCTCCCCTGAGATAGGAATAAAGTGAGGGAAAGAAAGGGAAGGGAAGGCGGGATGCAGGCGGGTGATAATAAAATGTAATGAGGAGGGAGGGGTGAGTGGAAACAGAGACATCAGGTGTTAATGTTTCACACAGGGTTATTTCACAGCTGTAACACTGTCACAGGCTCAGTAGAATTAGAACAAGTCTCACACAGAATTATTGTTCACCATAATGAGCAGGGCTGTCAATCTATTCAAGATTAAACATTTTAATTCTGACTTTTTTTGGGTTAAATGTTAGTGTTTCACACCTGATGATATGAATGGCAAAATTATTAATATGGATCAATGTCATGGATAAAAAGGCACTGCAGTTTGATCTCAAGATGTTTTGGTGATATATATATATATATATATATATACTGCACACCATTCTGTCACCATGTGTTAAATTATGTTAACATTTTTAATCTGGTTAATGTCACAAATTCTAATCATGGATACTGTGTTCATTGACAGCCCTATGGATTAGAAAGCATATAATATTGGAGACTGTTTTAGGCAAGTTTATTGTTAAATGGGTGGCAAATCAAAAGACACAGGTCAGTTAAATTTAACGGTCATGCCAGTAAACTGAAAAGACTTGAGTGTGCTTTTACCATGCTTTGATATGTGTCACGACACAATTTATAACAGAGAGTACAAATCTGCTTACTTTTTGCCTAAAGAAGCCAGGCCATAAAGAACTCCTGTAGCGAAGGCGATGGCGTTTCCAAACAAGGTCGTAAAGGAAAACTTTAAGACTACAGGGAAGAGCGCCATCCTGAGTGACAGAAGAGAAATCCAAATATTGGAAACAACATCGAAATATTTATTCTCGGAAAAAAAAATTCAACGACCAAAACCTTACATTGTATTAAATAAAATGTATCAGATTTGAACTCACCCACAGTAGAACAGGGATTTCTGCCATGGTCTCAGTTTGTCAGCACGAGCTGCCACTGCGTTAGCAAACTCTATGAACTGGCAACAGAAGGGGACTTCACACAGGAACAGAACAAAGGCATTCAACCTACACATCACAGGAGGAGACGGAGAAGAGAAAACACAATGTCAGAATCACACAGGGCTAATGATTTTTAAAATTTTTAATGTCATTAATTGGAAAGAGCTTTTCGACTACGTCTGGACACCGTGTTGTCTATCAATTAACCTAATGATATGAATTAAAAAGGAGTCCTAGTGGACACCAGGTGGAATTGTTTGAATATGTTTAATCCAAAACATTTAGGCAGCACCTATTTTTTCAATGCAATGCATTTTTGGTGTGATCTTTTGTACATAATCAAGATTCTATGTATGACCTTGTTAATGAGAGGTGCAGTAAATATGTTTGTGTGGCTACAATAAAACTACAGATTACTTTTGAATTCAAACAAACACACACACACAAATAGACTGTATATTATATATTTACATAAAGTCTTCAATGTCAACTGTCAATGCTTAACAGAACAGTAGTACGACTTACACCATCCACACTCCAGCAGCAATGTTTAAAGGGTTCACAGTGACACAGTTCCACACTCCCGCTATAGCACAAGCTGAAAGATTTGGGGGAAAAAATAATAAAATTAAACAAATGTTTTAGACATACGTAGATGTGGATTCAGCTCAGTTACAATCCAAGGTCATTTTTTTTACCAAAATGCACTGCACTTTGACCAAAACTACATTTTACTCAGCAATGAAACAATTGTTTACCAGTACTATGTACTTATACAGTATATGTCATTTACACATGTCTGATTACAGAGGTTTTTTTGCACAATGTTCATTTTTTAAAAAACATTTTCATTTCATCATTTTAACCTGAACCTTAGTTCTGAGCAATTTGTACTAGCTAATGCAGTACTATGTACTTATACAGTATATGTAATTTATGTGATGTTTTGTGGCTGTTTGTTAAATTTTATTATTCTGTGTAATATCTATACATGATATCTGATGGCTAGCTAAAATGATAAAAACAAAAACTAGAACGTTTGAAAGTCAAAACATCTGCAGTACAAACTGTGGTAAAAAACAGTGGAATAAGCATCATAACCTGTTCTTAAGGCCATCCAGCCTGTTAAATAATACAGGGCCTATTGAATATGCAGTGCCCCGTGTGGTTAATGTGATACAGGCAGCGAAGCTCTGGTGTCACTGTGACAGAGGAGGAAGCAGAAAGTCTGAACTGCTGCTGGTAGACCGCGTTCAGAGCAAGAAAAATCACTCCTCTCACCGTGAACGCCAGCCTCCTGCTGTGGTGTGTGGAGGTCTGTTTATCATATGATAACATAAGTGTGGAAATGCCAAGCTGAAGCTGTTAGTAAAAACACACGAGGAGCCAGACGTTGCCGCTAGAGTGATAGAGACAATAGGTACCAATATTTTCTGTTGGTAAGATGTGGCAAAATAAATAAATAAATATATATCCTGCTTTGGAAAACATAAACATGAGTCTTTACTGACTGATGATTTTAATCTGTGAAGGAACTACAACAAGCTGATTGACTGATCAATTCATGAATAATTACAGGATGAATCACCCACTAGTAACGAGGGTAACTGTTACTTCAATCAAACCAAATGCTTGACTTTATCACAAATATATACTTTACGGAAAACATAAATGATAATTCCAGGAAAATAAATAATAGTAGTAATAATCGTCGTGATTGAGCTGTAGAGCTGAAGATAAACCAAATAAATCATAATACACGAAATACTTTCGATATTTTTTTTTCTTTAATAAAGAAAGACTTTAACGAATACTTACATATTCCCCCTAAAACTCCAGCTGTTTTGCAGAGCCATCGGTACCACCAGGTCATACCATCGTCCTCCGGGGCTCCTTTATCGGTCGCTGAATTTTCCTCGGAGCTCATTGTGTTGGGTCTGTTGTTTGCTGCTACTAAACCACTCTACACAGATCTAAGTCTAATTATACCAAACAATAGCTGTAAAGATGGCCCAAATTTAGATAAGTTAATGCTAACCCACTGGAACCAATGCGTCGACGTCTTGAAGTAGTGTTTCGAAGTTTAAAAATATGTAAAAAATATTTCTTTTCTGGGTCTGTTGGATGCAGATCCCCTATCCTCAGGCAGCTTCTCGCCGTCAGTCAGCGCCAGCTAACGGGCTAGCTGATGCTAAATAGCACCGCTACTAGCTGCCGCTAGAGACAAATGTCAACGCAGCATATGTCCTACACAAAGCAGTAGTCCAAAAATAATTTAAAACGCAGCCACGTCAGTTTCTGTTAATTCATAACCATCCACTCTGCTTTACCTTTGCTCGGGTTAGAACGCTGTTCTCCTCGCAAGCTGGTCGTCAAATGCGAGCGGTGCATTGTGGGAAGGATTGGATTTGCGTCACGGTTTGTTTACATCAGCGTCTGTGAGGCTGCAGTTTCCTCGTCGCAATCGTGTTAATTTCACTAAGCTATGCATTAAAAATATAAAATCATAACCGACTTTATTAAGCAGCTGACAATGAAGTGAAAACAAGTTTTTATTTCATTCTGTTCACATACTTATAACGCTACATAATATATTTGTGCATGTACTTTGTTTTCTCAGATTCTTCACATAATGGGGATTTTAAAGTAATTTATATCACCAAATTATAACCAATAATTGACCTAATTAATTTTATGGCAACTACGGTAAAATATTTCTTAAAAAAAAACAAAGACTGCAGCGACGTAGATGTGTGACATGTGAATGGCAGACAATATAGTCCTGTTTTCAGTATGTGACCGCCTTCAACAACAAAATATGGTTTGCTCATTCTGACAACAACATAGAGTTGAGTGGCCTCATAGTCCTTCTGCTCAGTCTTCTGTCTTGAATGATCTGGTCTAGATTTCTTTTTGTTGACGGTGTTTGGCACAGCATGTCCTCGAGGGTCTGCTGAGTAACCAGACCTGCCTGTTGGAGATGATGCACTAACTCCTGCACTTCCACCATGTGGGGTCCTCTGTAACTGCAGGTGGACAGCAAATCCAACTGTAAAATAGTTCATAAATAAAGAGTCAGTTTTTCTTCTACGTATTTCTATATATTAACAGCTCAAACACAGACAACATAACTTGAAGGTTATCAATGCCTTTTTTTGAAAGATTTGTGCACTTGCTACAAGGCAACAAAAACAAAAATATGTTGATGATGTTTCAATAAGCAAACACTTTGTAACTCACCACTTCACGTGAAAATTCAGGCTTCTTTAAAAACGAATAGTCTTCGAATGACAAGGCAGCAGACAGGATGGACATTGCCTCTGTCACTGCTCCGGACATAGCTAGTAGTGCAACCTAAATCACAAGAAAATAAATTAAAAAAACAAACGTGCAACCTAAATCACAAGAAAATAAATAAAATAAAAAAAACTAGTAAATGATACAGTGGTGTGGCTGTAAAATAAGGTCAATCAGATGCTTCCTTACCTTTACATTTTGACATAAAGAGTTGTCTGTCATCCTAATTTGTGAATACAGCGCTTGTGCTTGTTTGGTTTCATTCTAAAAAAAAAAAGCAAACAAACACAAAGAAGCAGAAACAACATGACAGATATCAGAAAATGTTTCATGATAGTAATTGCATTAAGGGAAGTTAAGAATAAAAAACAAAACATACCTGCCGAAGTGCTAACATGACTGCAAAGCAGTAAGCCACTCTGGTGATGAAGATTCCTTTGTTCTTTGCTTCCTCCAGTAGAGAAGTGCATATTCTGAAGGACTCGTCTGTGTTCTGACCAAAATAAAACAGAATATTTACACCGGGATACATCCTCAAAACAAGCTTGTCAGAAATTACGTCAGAAAAAAAAACTTTATAGAGTTACCAGTTTGTAGCAGGTACCACTTGCTAATGTATATGTGTCTCCGGTGAATCCAACCCTCCGGTCCCTCATGGTTTTTATTACGCCAAGTGCACCTGCAAAGGCCAACATTGTAAAAAATGTTCTAAGACATTTAGACAGAAAATAAATACTTCATATTTTCCCCCACTTACTTTCATAAGAACCTCTGGAAAACAACATGTCTGTGGTAATGTGGTAAGATGTCCGATCATTGAAAAATCCTTCCATTTTCTGTTAACACAAACAAATATACATAATTCAGTATTTCTTGTTCAACACATCAGTTCTCAGCTGTCTGGTGTGATGTATTACCTTATCAGTAATTGTTTCAGCAGCCATGTCATCCAAACCCAGCTCATAGCACAGTCTCAAAAAGAGGGGACCAAACCTAAAACTCCCAAAAGCCACGTTACTATTCTCGGTATGATACCTGGGGAGGCACATCAAACAAAAACATATTTGTTTCATTTTGTGCAATATAGAGATTATCTAATTATTTATTAATTTTACAATATTAGAGAGCACATTATAAGTTTTGAAATACTCATGAGAGGCGTTACATTACCGATATATTGCATCTCTGGCTATCACCATGTCTTCAACAGAATCGCATAGATAAAGAAAAGACTTCAGCTCCTGTTGTAGGATCAACTCATGTTTTTGCAGCTTCTCGATTAATTTCTTGACATGTTGTTCTAAAAAACATTGTAAAATACAGCAAAATTATTTTTTGTTTTTTGTCAACAAACACAAATTTAAATGATTTGATTACCCTTAGTGCCATTGCAAAGGTTATTTACCTTTTGGTCCCCTGCCAAGGAAAGATAGAGCTAGCTTCTTTTCCCGAAAGTCTTTCATCCTGATAACATCTTCTGACAAAAGATGCCTTTTTGCTGCAGAGATGAGATGTTTGAAAGTTAATAAAGAAATTGTGTTGGTGTCAGTAACATTTTATACTTTATATGTTCTTAATTAGCCACAACTATTTATTCACCCCTCAGGTATTAACACACCGACAACCTCTGCAAAGTCGGTTCAAAAGCGGCGAACAAACAAGTATAGTTTTAATAAAAGTCAAACATGGAAATGTCAAACATTTACTTGGACCCACCAATCAAGTAAAAATTTTCATTTATAGTATTGGTTGTCACTTTACAGTAACATCACACTAACACACAGTTGAAACGAACCATTCGGGAAATTAATTTAAAGGCGATGAATAGTTTTAATAAAACGTTAGCTGTAGCACTGAACAAAAACATGGTGCTAATCCTTTAAAGTCTACACAGCAGTCAGTCAAATGGATAGCAACACATCAACATAGATGACAAGTATGAAATGCGTGTTTGCCGTACCTCCTCTGCTGCTTTCGATCCATCCTGGTTGGGAAACATTTAATAAGATTCCTTTAGAATACTGATTTAGTAAGGACCGACAGCATTTTCCAACTGCCCTCAGCGCCATGATGCTCATAGATTGTACCAATGGCATTCAAAACAAGGGAGTCCGTTTTAAAAACATTAATTGTGTTCAAGACGCAAACATTAATGAGTAATACACAGCGGGTAAAGTTTACAATACTTTAATTTTTAATGTATACAACCTGTTACTTAACCAGCAACACATTTAGTAATGTTAATTAAATTGTAGCGCGTAATTTGCAGTTGGTATAATCCAACATGGCTGCGCCCTGTATTCGAGGCAAGATAAGAAACCATTTTTTTATTTTTGTAAGTGTCACTAATTATTTAGATATATTTACAATCGTTTTTTAAAAAAAAGATTTTTAATAAATAATTTTTCTCGTTTATTTCAGGTGTATAAAAACGTATGTCAACACATCGTGTGAATTGGTAGATCATATTCGGTTCGCTAGATGGTGCTGTCTCCCCAAAGTTTAACAACGTTTATTTTGTATACTATAAGAGTGAAAGACGGAAACTGTTTAAAGTTATGTGACGACGTCACAATTATTACAGTTGGCGGATTTTTTTATGTTGTTTTCCTTGAACATTATATAACTTTAGTATCAGTAATATAATATAGTCATGGTATGACAAAGACCTCACCACAGAGGTTCTTGATGGTAAATCCTCATCCGGTAATTCATTTTTATTTTTATTGTTCATTCTCTTGCCCTCATTTACTGTAATTATAATTATATATATATATATATAATCCAGAATTCTTTCAGCACATTTTCTAAACATCTCAAACTGTTTCGGTTGTTTCTCCGAGATGCTTGTCTTAATATATCCCATGCGGTTCCTCTTAATGATAATCTTAACATTTTCAATTACGCCACCTTTTGGCCAGTCATCTGTCATTTAGAAAGGGGTTACTAAAGGGGTACCACAACGTAGAAGAATCAAGCACTGGAAGATAATAATACTAATGTATTGAAACCGTATGTACCGATATTGTTAATGGATCCTAGACAATCTCTTCTTTTAGTGGTTTCATTTTAAATCCTTAATGTAATGTTAGATTACACACAACTGACTTGATTTATGATGAGTGACAGTCTCCTACCTCAGTCTGGCCACTGTGGGAGATCTACTTCTCAACTCCAGTGAGTGTACTCAGTGACCTACAAAGCATTACATAACCTGGGGCTTACATCCTCACAAAAGACTGCATCTGTGTTTTATCTACAAAGACCATACATTGGAAGCTGGAGTGAAGTATTGTAAAGTATATACATGTACAGTATACTGGACATCCTTTTAAAAATAAATAATCAGGATTATAATTCCTAAAAAAAGAAAAGATAATGCATAATAATAAGCACCTTATAATGGTGTACATATGTTAGGTTTATTTGATACTTTTTTAATCTATTGGTTGCATCAATGTTGACTTAACTTATTGCATCTTGCAAGGAGAGAAATAGGGCTGGGACTGGGAGGATCCCGACTGTTACCTTGGCAACAAGATCTCAGGCCACCCTGCTGAGATTGCGCACACGGCCAATCAGACACCAGGCCATGGATAATTTATGGTTTCTTACACGGCGTTTGCATCGCTGAGGGTTTTCTCTATCCTTTGTGCAAATGTGTGTTAACATTAATCATAGAACACATGAAGCTCACCCACAGGTTGAGACTTAAGTGTGTGTTTGGCAGCTGTGGAGATGCAGGGCTGTTTGTTGTTGGTTTGTTTTTAGCACTCCGACTCAGGTTTCCCATTCTAGACAGTCAGTTTCTGGCGACAGATAGCAGCTCTTTAAACATTCTTTGATTTATCCCTGTGTGCCTTTCCTTTTGGTTTTGGAAAGTGCCTGGGGTGTCCCATCATCATAAATGAATGTCCCCGCTGAAACAGGTTTGGCAGGGAATGAAATCCAGCTGGAGCTGATTACTGTGTCAGCCAGTGTACCACAGTTATAAAAGGCTTGTCCTTGAAAGACAATTAAATAGGTTAGCTTCTATCTTTTGCCAGACTTATGATATCCATTTGTATGCATGCCTCTTTACTCAGTGTCTGATTTCCCCCCTAAATCCTAAACGTCTGTGGATGCATATTAGATTCAGATATGAAGTACGGACGCTCATGTATTTGCATGACTTTTGTACAGCATAGTAACGTTAAAAAAACCCCAACAACTTTCCACTTCCAGTTTGTGTGAGCTTTCAGTCTGGTTTCCCAGTCCAGTTCTCACATGACATTAGTCATTAAATGTATGGACTTGTGGTCTCCCGTCGTACAACAAATCAAAGGTCAGAGTACGGAGATGCGTTGTCTCATCCTGGAGCATCTGGTCCAAGAAGCGGAATATGTTCTGGATTATTATTTTACTCATATCCATCTGGCATGTTTCATATTTTAAATATTATATTAAATATTCTAACTTGTTTTGAGTTGCATATATTGTATTCATTTGGAATATATTTCTGACAATTAGGACTGTTTTCAAAATACTTTTTTTTTAAGAGAGACAATGGCAGTGATTTAGCAGCAATGCTGTCAAACCAGTGCCAAATGTAACCATCACATGTTGTACTCACACATATGCGTTCTGTCTTGGAACCCACAACAAAGGAAATGCATGGCAGGCATTATTACAATGTGCTTTTTTATAGTGGTCTAAGTCACTGATGAGTTGTGGCTCAGCACTGAGCGAGTGAACTTTCAGAAGTGTGGACTTTTTCAAGCTGGGATCAAATAGAGGAGGCAAATTCGTTTCATGAAGCCGTCCGTGGCAGTTTGATGTTTCTGAGCATTTGATTGTTTTTGTCGTGGTGATGTCAGCCAATGTAAATATACATTACATCCACATATGGCCAGGGACTGATTTAAATTCATTTATCATAACCACATAGCATCGTCTTAATCCCTTAATCCATTACAGGCATTAAAGTTAATTAGTTTGGCATCATTTGTATGAAGAGATTTGTTTCCATGGATAATTTATATATTTTTACTTATTGACATACGCTGCAATAATAAATACAAGATAATGTGTTGTATATGTCATAATGCTAGTGAGTAGATTATAGAAAGATGTCACATTGTACAAGAAGTCTAAAAACAGATTAAACCGGAAGACGTTGTTATTTATTAGACTTCAACCACACGTGTGTCAGGGGTTAGAAATAGATTTTATGTTATGTTTTAAATCAGTCTAAAAGCTGTATTACGAAGTACTACAAGTGCTACCAGTCTAAGACTTGTACAATGTATGTCAGGCCTCCTGGATGTTAAAGGAATTTACTGTATATGATCTGCATCTTCTTTGCCTGAATCTCATTAAATCTACTCTACAGCCAAATAATCTTTAGACTAAGTATCAAAAGGTATTTTAGAAGTAAACATTCACGATACGTCCATGTTAATCTGAGACTTGTTTTGACCTTCAGTGGCCTTTACCATTAGTTTAAGATTCTATATTTTATATTTTATTTTAAAGCTTAGACATATATATATATATATATATAGTCTCATTCTCTCAGTAACATCTGTGTGTATGCTTTTATTTGAACTCTGAGCTTCTTTTTTTTAATATATTGCTCTATTTTTTCCCCACACACAAACACGGAACAATACATCTGTTGCAGCCTGATGTACCCCAGCAAGAGTATTGTTTGTGGTGATAACAAAAAAGATATTCACTACACACACACAAAAACCCCAGACCCAAAACCTTCGTGTTCATACCAGACTTTATTGTTGTTGTTTTTGAATGTTTGTTCTTCAGTAGTTCGGTACTTTCCTCTTAAATCAGGTTTTGCTGTAGGGGTCGAGGGTACATTGCACACCAACATCAGAAAGCACTAAGGAACACTCACTTAAAACTAATCGCTATTGTGTATACACTATATGGGTTTGGGAACTAGAGGGAGAGAGAGAGAGAGAGAGAGAGGATGCAGGATGATCACAAGACAAGTAAACCACACAGCCGCAGACAAACGTTAATAAAGTTCTCCCAGGAGAAGGACAACGGAGAAAGGCAGCGATAAATAGACTGAGAGAGAAAAAGAGTAAGTGTAAGAGAAAGAAGTCAAAGAAGAGAAGAGTCGGTTTTGGTCTAGTGTCTTCTCTGTGTTTGTAGGTTATTGTTGGTTTGAGATTCGACCTGGTTGGCGTCTGTGACAAGTGAACAGCCGACGTGTCACTCATACTGTCAACTGCAACAAGTCTGGACGCCTGTTGTTACGGTGTGTGTGTGTTTGTTAGATGGTTATCCTTAAGCAGGACTGTCAAAGTTGTCCAATAGCCGTTATGCTGTCGGTGTGGTCTGTGTCATGATTGTGGTTAAAGTGTCGAGTTTTGTTTTACATACTTTCATCTGAACCGCGCCTCACCCACTCACTCACTCACCCACTCACTCACTCACTCACTCACCCACTCACTCTCCTGGCTGAGAACAACCACTGCCACAACTAGAAGCTGTTTCTCTTGTTAACCTTGGTACCAGATATTTCCCGCTCCCTCTGACCTGACAATCCACGCTCTGAGTTAACAGTGACTCCACAGACCCACTGCTTCTGTGACTGTACAATGGCACTGTGACCTTCAAAAAAAAAATCCTAAAATGCTTCTTACATTTATACTTTCATATCCCTGCTGTTCTAACGCCCAAAGTCCAAGGGGAAATCCCTCGCTGCAAGAGAAAAATCCTAACGTGTCAGAAATCATGCGCTTATGTCAAACACCCCGTCAGCCACAACAGCTATTTATAATTACAGTACAGTGCTTTAGAAAAACAAGACATTTCAAGATGTATGAAAACATCCTGCCTCACTTGCTTTACATTGGGAAAGACTGGCTCTCCCTCTGTGCAATGAGTTCACGCCCAGAGCAGATCAGAAACTGTTTCAGTGGATACAGAAATAAAAAAAATAAATTAAATAAAACGACTGACATTAAACATAACTTTACAGATGTAACAAAGACAAAGAAGATCAGTCTCCATCAGCGTTGTGTTGCACGGCAAATACAGGAATTTGTGCACAATAATAAATTATTATCATTAATAAATAAATTTGAAATAAATATACAGTATATCCCAAAAGGGGGAAAACACAATGGATCCAAATGGATCCAGTGGATTTGAATTCAACAGCAGATTTCACAATGTGAGGGGCACTTTATCAGACATCTGTGATGTTACTGTGCGTCAGGTTACGTTTCTTATCCTTCGACAATCCAAATAACGGCCGTGTTAAAGATCACTACCAGAATGCAGACGCTGTCGTTACACCAGCTCATGTACATTCATTCTCACTTCCTAGAAAGGCAATAACATACTGATTTATCATTTGGTGTGAATAACATTAGTCAAAATGAAAGCCATGTGTTCGGATGTTTTGTTCTCTGACAGGCATTTAAATTAATGAGTCACTAAAAAATCTGGAGCCGGTGCTCTTTATTATTTCCTTCCAATACAATTCATTATCGTGTCTTTCCCTTTGATTGGAGGCCTACAAACTGAGTTTATTTATACCCTTTGTCTGTCTTTAACCCAGGCATTATGTTGTTAGGGTGAAATGCATTAGAAATTACACTGATTGTATCTAAAAGCCGGTTCAGTTTCACTGCAGCACAGATTTGTTTTCTCCAACCATAAAACACATCTTAACTATCTCTGGCAAGGCTTCTTTTATCTTAAAATGTTTTGGCGCTTCAGGCTTACATCTCAATCTTACAGGCTGGGAAGGACTCATCCTGCATGACGACAGTGCTGCTGCTGGCCAGAACCATGATGTTCAGCTCTTGCTGTTTGTCGTGGGTCTCCTGGTACCACTCCCTCAGAACATCAGTGTCATGAGTTGGAATCAGAGTGACCTGACGTTGAAGAAATGAGTGGTTAGAAAATCATTTCAAGATCCTCGAAATTGGCATTAACATTTAACATATATATATATATAGTCGCCACCCAAATCACATTGCACCGTACCAACCCCCCAAACCTTCCTGTGGGTGGTGAGTCCACTGGAAGGTACCAACCGCCCTAACCGGGATTCAAACTTGCCCAGGAGGTGAACCCTGTGGTTCCACACCAATGACAGAGACATTGCCAAAGCGCCACAAACAAAACATATATGAATATATAATATATATATATGAATCACATGGATAATACAAGTGTAAATCCATGTTTATCCAATAAAAGACCCAATGAATATACATGAAATACTTATGAAATACTGACAATACTACATAGTCTGTGCATGTGAAAACCTACCTGCATGTTGTTCCCCCACTGGGCCTTTCCTTCCAGCAGAGCATCAAGGACAGTTCGACTTGGCTCCTGAGCCGTATGATCATTCCCACTGACCACGTAGTAAGAGGAGCGTACGTACTTGAAGAACTCAGAATCCACATTCTTAGCGCTGCAGTGGTTGGGGATGTACACCAGATCCATGTACATGGGAGGACAGTTGGGCAGTGACGTCTTTGCACTACCACCACCTGAAAAAAGCATTTCAATTTATACATTTAAAATCAACAAGTCTAAGTCAGGCATGGGCAAACTGAGGCCCGGGGGCTGGATGTGGCCCGTTCAGCTTTTTAATCTGGCCCACCAAACTTTTCAAAATTATATAATTTATTTATATTATCATACTTCTGCCTTTTTCCTGCAATACCCACATGTCCCTAATAGATGGTGTAGAAAATGATAAAAGCATTTTAGCCTTTATGCATGACTTTTACATGTCCTTTATCTTAGTTCACACGAACGCTCCATCTATCTGCTCCTGACCCGGCTCCCCTGTTCAATTTTAGGGACAATTGTGGCCCAAAGAGTTTGCCCACACCTGGTCTAAGTAACAACAATGAGAGCATCGAGTCTAACCTGACGCGGCACTCTTGACACCTCTTGATGCAGAAGTATTTGTTGCATTTTTGGCATCCTTTCCTTCTCCGGCACTCTTCTTTGGAGACTCAGTCTTTGCATCTTTGACTTTTGATAGGCCGCTCTTTCTAGCAGGTGACGAAGTCTTTTTGGATAATTTTTTCTTCTTGGGCTTTTCTCCTCCATCAGTATTGGCATTTTCTTCAGCCTTCAGGGCCTCTGGGTCCACCATGCAGACATCATGGTGTCCTGACGACGGAGCCGAATCCCTGAGGACCGGAGGAGGGTCAGCGTGCCTGTAGGTCAGGGTTCTGTCGGTCGGCAGAGTCTCAGAGTCATCTTCAGAGTCAATGTTGGCATCCGCTGTAATGGAGGGGCACTCCTCTGTACCTGGGGGTACGTCTGAGTCTGTCTGAGATGGGGCAGATTCACTGATGGAAGTAGGTGGGGTCTCATCACATTGTCTGGAAGAAAGTTTACCACCTGGAGGTGGGGGACCTCCCCCAAACTTGGCAAGAGGCTTCTCCTCATCCAAAGCACTTTCTTCATTGATGAAGTACTCCAAGGGGTTAGGGTTGATAAAAGATGGAGACAGTTCCGTCTTGGGGTGACGGTACTCACATGAAGTGACAAGGCAGAGATCGACATCTGTCTTGGATGGAGCTGTGGAACACCTCTGGGTGGATTCTGGGTCCCTGGATCCACTGGCAGAATAACCACACAGATCGAAGGAAGGAGAAAGACAGGAAGGAGACTGAACTTTGGGGCTCACTGAGGGTTTCTCCTCATGTGTTGAATCCTGAAATTCAAAAGGTTTTAAATCCTTAGCTGGATCCTCTGCCTCATCTTTCACTGGAGAACAAGACCATGGTGAAGTAGCGGTGGGTGGTGAAGGCGACTTGTCAAACGGTTGAGGTGTGAAAGCTCTATCAGAAACCTTTTCCAGGGATGGTGAAATTGGGCTTGTGCTGTCCTTAAGAGTGAGACCCACAAATCCTGGCAATGGGTCACTGGATTGAGGAGACTGGGTAAGAGATGCTGCCTTAGGGGTAACAGGGGATTTATCTGTTACCTCAGCCACAGCAGGAGGTATCTCTGTCATTTGACAAGGGGTTGTAACCGATGGTGTAGACTGAGAGGCATCTGACGGAGTTGCAGAGGTGGCACGCATAGAATCCTCAAAAATCAACAGCTTATCCACTACAGAACCAGGTTCTCTTGACGGTTTAGCATCTGCTCCTTCTGAGGGACTGTATTCAACCTCCGTTGGACCATTCTCGGTAGCCCGGGAACTGCCTGTCATAAATGGGTACTCGGGGGACTGCTTGCTGAAATCTAGTGCTAAGGAGTGGTCAGGGGATTCCTGTCCATACTCCAAAGACATGGTGGAATGCTCTGGGGATTTTGTATCCTGCACTTGTGTTCTGCATTTTGATTTTGGTGAGATATCGGGGGAGATAGACATGGGCCTGGGGCTGTCTTCCTTGGATGGTGATCCCTCAGCTTCATGGAAGGTGGTTGGTGTCTGAACCACAGACACAGACAGCGAGTCGTCTACCTCTGTGGAGTGAGGAGAACCGACCTCCGCGTGGAGAGAAGGAGAATCAGTGGTTGGCTCTGGTAGAGAGCTGGTGGCCAGGGAGGCGGTGGATGCTGAGGCCAAATGTGAGATTGTGTCTTCTGCTACCACTTCTTCCAAAGGTGTTTCTGACTTTTCGGATGTGGTGCCCTCTGATATTGACATTTTACTCTCCTCTTTGACAGATGTAAATGGGTTGGTGTCTGAATCCTGTTTGGTCATTGGTACAAAGGCTCCGGCATTTATGTTGTCTTCGATATCAAGGGGTGACTCCACCTTCTGTTTTGGGGAGTCAGGCTCAGTGGGAGAAGGGGTTTTGGGAGGGGATACTGCCCTCTCTACGGGGGAGCAACTTTCCTGGTATGGTTCATCAGGTTCAGGAGTAACTCTGTTGGAGGAATCCTCTTTATCACTCAGTAGTTCCACAATTGTAGGACCGGGCTCTTTGTCATCTGAGACAGGAGGCAAAGTTGTAGCTTTTTCATCAACCGGTGACTGGTAGTAAGGCGTGTGACCAGAGGATTGAGGCGAATTCGCTTCTTCTAGTGTCTTGTCTTCAGCACTGATGGAAGTTTCTACATTTGTTACGGTGTCGCCCGCCATTGTGGTGGACAATTCTATTGCAGCACCAAAATTTGTTGGCGTGTCAAATGCATCCTTACATTCCACCGAGGGAGAACGAATAAAAGGTTCTGTTGTGGAAAATGTTGTAAGGAGAGCTGAGACGGCATCCTCCTGTGCTGAGTCACCCTGCTCAGCTTTCTCCGCAACAGTGAGGTCCTTAGACAATTTTGATTCTTCTAGCGATGATGGTGTAGATACTGTTGAAGCAGAATGGCTGTAGTCATGACCTTCAGTGGCTTCACTATGACCCTGGCCTGATCCAGTCTGAGCTTCGACAAGGTAAGTCTTATTCTTACTGGACTCTACAGATGAGAATTCTCCACCAACCTCTGGAAGTGAGTCATCTCTATCACTCGTGCTTTCATCAGCTATAACTTGCTGGGGTGTCACAATTTCATCTGCAGGAGCAGGCACACAGGGGACCTCCATGTTGGACTGAGTGAAGCCAGAGTTTCTGTTTTCATCATCCGAGGCTGTTGGGCTCTCAAAGCCAATTGGAAGCATTTCATCGTGAATAGATGCAGCTGGAGAAACAGGTGAGGACACTTTGGGTGAGGCAGACACAAGGATCTTCTGTGTCTCTGGTTGTGGTGGACTTGAGAGCAGATCTTCTGATTTTTCAGTCATCGCACCAACATTCTCTTCAACAGCATCCTCTTGTTCGGCTTCATCTTGCCTGTCCTTAGGCTCATCTTCACTGGGAGTCATTTTATCAACATCTAATTCCATTCTGTGTGGTTCATAAATCTCTTCTATCTCTCCTTTCTCTTCATAGTCTCCCCCCTCGGGTGTCTCCTCCATTACGGTTCCTTCGTCTTCAAACTTTTCACTCACACTTTCATTGAGCTTCACCTTACAAACCTGTTCATCTGGGGTCACCCCACTGTCACCTTCAGGCTCTGTTGTGGTTATACCCTCATCTACAGACTCCAGAGCCTCTGGTGACTCTTTGGTCTGTAGTATTTCTTCATGGTGGACCATTACAACCTCTTCTTCCTCAAGTTGTTGTATCACTGCTTCATCTTCGACCAACTCCTCACCCCTGAGCTCTTCAAAGTCTTTAGTAAGGTCCTCTGGTGTGGACATAAGAGACCGTACTGCCTCGAGGTCTTCCACTTCATCACTGGCGGGAGCAGCAGCAACGGGAGCAACAGCAACGGGAGCAGCAGCAACGGCAGCAACGGCAACAGCAGCAACAGCGGCGACAGCAGCAGTGGCAGCAGCAGCAGCGGCTGAAGCTGCCTGTTTCACGTCATCTATTTTTGTTTCTGCCTTTGTTACTTTTGTTTTTCCCTTCTCCTTTGATTTCGATGGTAATCCTGCGTCTTTATTTGAGGCACTGTCTTTCTTTAAAGCCTTTGGTTTCGGTGCTGAACTCTTTTCATCCGTCTTTTTCACATCCTTGGTTGGCCTTTTGATGTCTTTCTTTTGCTCTTTTTTCTCTTCTTTCTTCTCCTTCAGAGGGGAGTCCTTTCTGATGTCCTTCTTCAAAGTTTTCTTTGCGTCCTCCTTTTTCACCTTCTCATCTTTTCGACTTTCCTGTTTAAAAATATCATCTTTCTTTGCCACTTCCTTTCTTGCCTCTCTTTTCTTCTCCATTGAAATTCTCGGCTCCTTCTTAGTCACCTTTTCTGCCTTTTGTTTAAGTTCAGACTTTTTATTTTCCAGTGCTTCATTTTGTACTGTTGTGTCTGCCTTTGCCTTCGATTCTTTCTCACTCGTCTTTACTTTTCTCACTGAGACCTTTTCTTTTTTCTCCACTTTTTGAGTTTTTTCATGTGTACTTTCTGCATCTGTCTTTGCCTTTTCTGGAGCTTCCTCCTTTGAGTCCTTCCTGATGCTCTTGCTTGGTGACGGCCTGGGGGTGGATTTCAGACTTTCTTTGCTGTCCGCCCTGTGTTTCATCTTTGCTTGCTTTATGGTTGGTGTTGAAGACACGGTGGCAGACATCGCTTTCTGAGTTACAACAGGCTGCTTCAAAAACTCCAAGTGCTTTAGCTTTTCTAAACCTTCAAAGATGTGATGCTGGGTGGCATTTCCAGGGAAAAGAACTCGCACAACCTTCTCTGAGGAATTCGCTGGGTGCCACACGATGAGTGAGGAAATCGATGTCAAGTAAGAGACAGGGAACTGGGATTCTTTTCCGTTTGGCAGGAGAATGGAAGCCGCGTCTTTTTCGCTGCCTGTCCACTGCTTCATGAAGTGCTGCATCTCCTTGCTGTTCTTCGAAGGATTAAGCACATACATCTCAAGCTTTCCAACGCCCATCTTCTGGAAAAGGATTATTGGTTCTATTGTGTTCCCAACAGGCCTCTGCAATGGTTCTATCCTTAAATTTAACTTGGTGAGGAACTGATGAGTAGAAGCTGCTTCCTCAATGATCTTCCGCACTTTGTAGTTGGGTGCAGGGTTATCTAGGTTCTCAGGAAGGTTCACAAACACCACACCAATATCTGGAGAAATCATGTTCTTCACCCAGTCACTGTTCGCTGTTGATCCTTGAGACTGTTCTTCCTCAGCTTCGGCAATCTTCCTCAGCAGCATGCTGTTGATGCCTGGGAGGTTATCATCACCAATGTGCGTCAGCAGGATGGAGTCCACCCGATCCAAATGTCTCACCAGTTTCCAGAAGCAGGACCTCCGGTCTGAGCCGCCGTTAATGAGCATGTTGAAGCCATTCACAGCAAAGAGAGCAGAGTCGCCGTGACCGCCAGGAAAAATGTAACAGCACGGTTTGGAGAGTTTCAGGAATCCACCTGAGGTTGGTGGTTCTAGCATGTCAAAAGGTGACGGGATGTCGACGGATTCGGACAAGTACTCTGTGAATTCAGAGAGCCCCTCCATCTCGGGGAGTATAAGTGCTGAGTTTAGTTTCATGTTGATGAAGTCCTGCAGGTTGTGTTTGTCCAAGTTAGAGTTTTTCCAGTCGCCTTGTTCGGGGCAGAAGAGTGTAAGATAGGCTTTGTTTGCTGGGTGAATGGTGCTGAGCAATTCCCCAATCTGGGCATGAGAGGAAAAAAAAATTAAACTCTAAAAACACCACCAAGACGACTGACATTCCAGCTCGTTGTACAACTCGTTTGGTAACTGTGTGTGAATGCTCATCGAGTTCAGTGTGACATGGTATAAAACATAAGTGGACATTTGCTCACCTCCTGGTCAGTGAATATGTCTATGAAATTAGAGAAAGAAAAGGATCCGGACTGAAGAATCAGCTCCCCTGACATTTCAGAACATTGGCCCGAGAGAACCAGAAGCTTGTGTCTGGCCGTGTCTGAAATCATCAGACGAACCTGGAAAAGAAAAAGAGACATATATCATATTTTATTAATCAAAACTAAAAAGCTGCACTTAAAAATAATGTTGAATCACAGCGTTTAGAAGGCATTGAAAAGCAATTAGCTAAAGAACCTACAAAGCAAAGGGGCCCAGCAGCAACGGCAGCAACGCCAACAGCAGCAACAGCGGCGACAGCAGCAGTGGCAGCAGCAGCAGCGGCTGAAGCTGCCTGTTTCACGTCATCTATTTTTGTTTCTGCCTTTGTTACTTTTGTTTTTCCCTTCTCCTTTGATTTCGATGGTAATCCTGCGTCTTTATTTGAGGCACTGTCTTTCTTTAAAGCCTTTGGTTTCGGTGCTGAACTCTTTTCATCCGTCTTTTTCACATCCTTGGTTGGCCTTCTGATGTCTTTCTTTTGCTCTTTTTTCTCTTCTTTCTTCTCCTTCAGAGGGGAGTCCTTTCTGATGTCCTTCTTCAAAGTTTTCTTTGCGTCCTCCTTTTTCACCTTCTCATCTTTTCGACTTTCCTGTTTAAAAATATCATCTTTCTTTGCCACTTCCTTTCTTGCCTCTCTTTTCTTCTCCATTGAAATTCTCGGCTCCTTCTTAGTCACCTTTTCTGCCTTTTGTTTAAGTTCAGACTTTTTATTTTCCAGTGCTTCATTTTGTACTGTTGTGTCTGCCTTTGCCTTCGATTCTTTCTCACTCGTCTTTACTTTTCTCACTGAGACCTTTTCTTTTTTCTCCACTTTTTGAGTTTTTTCATGTGTACTTTCTGCATCTGTCTTTGCCTTTTCTGGAGCTTCCTCCTTTGAGTCCTTCCTGATGCTCTTGCTTGGTGACGGCCTGGGGGTGGATTTCAGACTTTCTTTGCTGTCCGCCCTGTGTTTCATCTTTGCTTGCTTTATGGTTGGTGTTGAAGACACGGTGGCAGACATCGCTTTCTGAGTTACAACAGGCTGCTTCAAAAACTCCAAGTGCTTTAGCTTTTCTAAACCTTCAAAGATGTGATGCTGGGTGGCATTTCCAGGGAAAAGAACTCGCACAACCTTCTCTGAGGAATTCGCTGGGTGCCACACGATGAGTGAGGAAATCGATGTCAAGTAAGAGACAGGGAACTGGGATTCTTTTCCGTTTGGCAGGAGAATGGAAGCCGCGTCTTTTTCGCTGCCTGTCCACTGCTTCATGAAGTGCTGCATCTCCTTGCTGTTCTTCGAAGGATTAAGCACATACATCTCAAGCTTTCCAACGCCCATCTTCTGGAAAAGGATTATTGGTTCTATTGTGTTCCCAACAGGCCTCTGCAATGGTTCTATCCTTAAATTTAACTTGGTGAGGAACTGATGAGTAGAAGCTGCTTCCTCAATGATCTTCCGCACTTTGTAGTTGGGTGCAGGGTTATCTAGGTTCTCAGGAAGGTTCACAAACACCACACCAATATCTGGAGAAATCATGTTCTTCACCCAGTCACTGTTCGCTGTTGATCCTTGAGACTGTTCTTCCTCAGCTTCGGCAATCTTCCTCAGCAGCATGCTGTTGATGCCTGGGAGGTTATCATCACCAATGTGCGTCAGCAGGATGGAGTCCACCCGATCCAAATGTCTCACCAGTTTCCAGAAGCAGGACCTCCGGTCTGAGCCGCCGTTAATGAGCATGTTGAAGCCATTCACAGCAAAGAGAGCAGAGTCGCCGTGACCGCCAGGAAAAATGTAACAGCACGGTTTGGAGAGTTTCAGGAATCCACCTGAGGTTGGTGGTTCTAGCATGTCAAAAGGTGACGGGATGTCGACGGATTCGGACAAGTACTCTGTGAATTCAGAGAGCCCCTCCATCTCGGGGAGTATAAGTGCTGAGTTTAGTTTCATGTTGATGAAGTCCTGCAGGTTGTGTTTGTCCAAGTTAGAGTTTTTCCAGTCGCCTTGTTCGGGGCAGAAGAGTGTAAGATAGGCTTTGTTTGCTGGGTGAATGGTGCTGAGCAATTCCCCAATCTGGGCATGAGAGGAAAAAAAAATTAAACTCTAAAAACACCACCAAGACGACTGACATTCCAGCTCGTTGTACAACTCGTTTGGTAACTGTGTGTGAATGCTCATCGAGTTCAGTGTGACATGGTATAAAACATAAGTGGACATTTGCTCACCTCCTGGTCAGTGAATATGTCTATGAAATTAGAGAAAGAAAAGGATCCGGACTGAAGAATCAGCTCCCCTGACATTTCAGAACATTGGCCCGAGAGAACCAGAAGCTTGTGTCTGGCCGTGTCTGAAATCATCAGACGAACCTGGAAAAGAAAAAGAGACATATATCATATTTTATTAATCAAAACTAAAAAGCTGCACTTAAAAATAATGTTGAATCACAGCGTTTAGAAGGCATTGAAAAGCAATTAGCTAAAGAACCTGTTAAATTTAAATGAAATGTTCCCAAGTCCATTAGCTAATTAGCTGACCACTCAATAAAAGTACATTTCCCTCTTATCCATCTACGGTATCCCACCCCGCCCCCTCTCAGCCCATCTCTTTGTTGGTCTGTTTCACCATCAGCTGGTCTGGGCTGCAGCCCAGGTCCATCTCACTGAGCTCTAAAATATAATTAATGCACAGCTTGACTGCAGACAGAGATATGGTAAAGCCAGCGCTAAAATGATGTCATGACACATGGAGAATCTCATCCCATCTAAGCTTCACACCTAGTATTCCATTAAAATGTGCTCTTTAATAAATGCCTTGCTTGTTAATGTCACTGTGAATGAATCATTAGTTTTGTCCCTTTGGAATTGGACTGCTCCTGTATTTCAACCAGATCAGCAAATTACACTTCATTAATGCCAGTGGATAACTGGACAAACAGCAGCGACGTTATAACTAATACCTTCCAGGTTTAATTTTGCTAACGCGTGTGTGTTCTTTAAAGAGTTGTAAATCTGCTCTCATTAGCAGAGACAGAGGGAGGACATTATGATGACAAACTGCTAACAACACGGAGCCAATTTTACCTCAGTACTGACTGCTTCATCTGAAGGGTTGATGAGAACCACTGTTTCCAGGACATTACTTTTATGATGCAGAATTCTCTGACCTGCAACAGAAAACACACGGAACATAAATATACATTGATATTATGCATGTGCAGTAGTAAGTCTATTTCTTCAAATAAGAATTTTTTCTGTTCTTGGAATGTACGGAACACAACAAATGAATGAACAAATTTCTCACTGAAAATCACCAAACGTATACAGCAGTGGCAGTTCATGGGAGAATGAAGCCTTACCCACTAAGATGGAAGCGGGGTGTTACAATACAGGCTGAAATTCAGATGAATATACTCCATGAAGTCAGCGTCTCATCCCGAGAGACGTGATACTGCAGTCATAATCTGACAGCTGGGCCCATTCCTCCATACATATTTCATATAGAAGGTTTTCATCATGGAGTTCATGCAGCCATTAACCCTGCAGCCTCCTCCCGACGGACTGGCCCTCCGTACAGAGGAACCTTTTCATTCACTTGAAATTCATGAGAAAACGTATTTTCTTTACAGATACTCTTCAATGAGCTCAGTGAAAGGAGTTCAGACCACACTGTCTGTAATTATGTGTCAAATGTCAGTCAACAGACTGGCAGTGCTTTGTATGAAGACAGACCTACAGTATGGGAGTTATACGTTTGACTCCTGCTCTTTACATCTTTAAAGAAAACGATTGGAGAATGTTTTCGTAAACATCCATTATTGATTTGTGTTAAACTAAAATACAAAAACGTCGATTCAATAAATGAGGCTCAGTAAATGCAGTGTGTTCAGAAGTGCTGTACCAATAATGGGTTCTCGATTTTATAATCAAAATCAATGAAGAAATACTTTCACACATTTTGCATTTTCTGTTTTATTTCATCTTCAATCATAGATTAAATAAATGGAGATAAACCGGCCTTATCTGAATCATTCTACTATATTTCTAATTTTAATTTCTTTGTAAGTGAATGTCCTTAATAATAGTTAACACACACTTGCTCATATTAAATGAACACAATAAAATGTTATTTGTCCAAAAATATTTTTAAATTATATTATGAATTATAGTTTAAAGCAAAGGACCGACCCTTATTGTTTACAAAATGTCCATATGTCTGTATAATGACAGTTGGTGCATATTTTGACAGACAGACAGACAGACTACCCTCACCCACACCACCAAGACCACCAGACTGTATGTCCTGGCCCACTTGTCAAAAAAATGACACATTGTGCCCTGACGCTTGCTTGACCCCGACTATAGCTCTGGTCCTGCAGCTCTGTCTCAGCAGGAGACGAGCTAACGCATCACTGAGCATTCTCCTCCTGGCAGAATGACAGTGTAAGACCGGTGCAGCCCGGCAGCCACAGTCGGAACCAGGCGAGACACGTCGATGTGGATGGCACCACACCAAAATAGATGAGTGGAACACGTGACCCCAGCGCCTCCACCTTTCTGCAGTCATAAGTGCACACATGAGGATTACGGTCTTTAAATCCTTCAGGACTGTCTCCTCTTGGTGTCAGCACCTCCCCCTCCCTGTCATTTCCTTTTCCACCACTTCTGAATAATTGACCCCACTGACTTCCACCAGCAGACATGTGGGTGGAGGCGGGCGCCGATGTCACTGCTTACCACGTTTCGACACAACTGTATGAAAAGGAAAACGATAGCACACACCACATCTGGGACGTACGGTCTCTGCTCACGCTTTCCCACAGACCAATCAATCTTCTCATCAAAGTATTGAGACCACCGGGCTTTAAACTCATTAGGAAATAACCTGTCAAATCCAATGACAACATGGCAGAGAGAAAAACAATAATTAGGAAACCCTGATGTTCTCTCATGGTCTGCTTCTGTCTCCTCTGATAAACTGTGAACAGGAAGTTTGACTGATGCCTGACCAGTCGATCGTCTAATTTACCTTCAAGATTGACTTTGAAACTACATATACATGCAGCCAGTCAGCTGGGATAAATCTGTTTAAACACCGTAAATCGATCATAAATTATATTGTCTTCAAACACCCCAATAATTGAGGGTCTGGAATGGATTTGCGGCCCACTGATGGCTTTTTAAGTCTCCAGTTGCCCTTTCAGGCCTCAGTGTTGATAGTTGAGTGCTGGGAAATCTATACATAATCAGATGTATCACATGTCCATCAGGGATTTACTGCAGTTCCCCTGCCTTGCTGCTGATTTCCCCCCCTCCTCACTGTGAGCCCCTGGTTTGCCAGGCTGTAGCGCAGTGTGATGGATGGGGCTTCTTGTACCAAGCAGACAGATAATCTAATTCATCCTCCGCCATCTCTACTGCAGAACCACCTGCTGTTTGTTTGTTACCCCGGGACAAATTGTTTTCTGCAAATTACGAGGCATAAAAAGATAGCCTCGATGTTGGGAAGTTATTTTGGGCAGCGGTGCACTTTTCTTTCTGAAAGCTGTACGTAACAAGATCGATGCTAAAGCCGTCGCCTCCTCTTTTTTCACATAAGTACAACAAAGTGCTGAATCACACAGCTTAAAGAAAATATGAGACAACTTCTTTGAAGTCTAATCAATAGTTAAAAGTCTGTCTTAGAGAAAGTCAAACCTCAGAGGAGGACAGACTTAAAGTTTTTCCCATTTTAGATGGCAGGCAAACGCAAGCGGCTACCTTTTCTTCCCCATCAGGGGGCGTTATAAACATTAAAATTTAGTGATGTATAGACAGATAGACAGACTGTATCTATATTTCCAGTTTTCCCATATATACTGTACAGTCACCTCCTCTGTGACTTCCTATATATTTTGTTTTAAGTCTTCCTTGCATCCTTGATTGCTTTTCTCTCCTCTCCAGTCGCCCTGCCCTCCCACCCTCCCCTCCTGCGCCCCTTATCCTCTCTGTTCCACTCCCTGTCTGTCCCCTGTCTTCTCCTTTCTTCTCTCTGTTCACTGACAGACACTTGGGGATTCTACGCTGCTAATTATTCCCACATCAACAGTGCATCTCGCCTTTGGTTGCAAGGCAACGACACACATGAGGAAGATGAAGAAGACGGGGCAGAGAATGGAGGATGGGAAAATGGCATTGACATGCCGGTATAAAAGGGTGTGGGGTCTGGAGTCTCTTTGAATCACTGCTACAACATCCTGGTAACCAGCAGTTATGCCAATGCCGTCAGCCACAACACGCCCTGTCGTGTCCTCCTGTTTCAGCTCCATCTTCTGAGAGCCACTCCCTTATACCTTGAAAACAATACGGCTATAAAAGCACCGTGCATCAAAATGCTGAGGAGACGTATCCAAGGATATGCAATAAAAGCTCTGTGCTCAGTGCACTGCAGAGAAGATTTAGCTGACAGTGACAAGGCTGAGTTCATTAACCTCCGAAGTCCCACGCTGCTAATATTAAAGATTAAAACTGCTCTTAAAACCTACCATAAGATCCTGTCTTTTAAAATATTTTTTAAAGATTTTATTTTAGTGTCTATTATTTTTAGCACTAATTTCTACAACTCCATCATCATCATTAAAATCTTCATACACTGTGACATGATGGTTTTGAAATAAAGTTGTAAAGACTGCAGACTGCAGTAGGTTTATAGTTACTGTGGTAAAACCTTCACTGCACTGTGCACATATTGACAACCTCAGCATTAAAAGCACGCCTACATCAGTGTTGGAAAAAGAAAAAAAAAAGTGTTGATTCACCTGCACCTCTATTTTTTTCAAGTGTTGATTCACCTGCACCTCTATTTATTATGTGGATCAAAAACAACTTATATCACAATATTTTTGTGTGTAACATAATTCATAAAACGTTAGAAGAAGCTGTTTTTGAAACAGAATCCAACTCATTTTCAAAGTGGAAATGTGGGAAGTGATTTTGACTTTTTGACCAATAAAACGTATGGGAAATGTAACAGTCCACGGTGGCAGTGATGATTTAATGATGTGTTTACATAATCAGTAAAAGAGAAAATGTCTAAAAATGTAAATCCGACAGACAGGAGTCATGTCGTGAATAATTCAACAAATGGATCTGGGGTTATCAGTAAATTCAATTATTTTCCCTTCTTTTATTTTAGAAATAATAATAAGTGATTTACCATGTGACTGACTTTTTAATATTGTAGTTTTAGAAAGTCAACTTTTATGGAATTACTTTTTACTTTTGTTTTAGAAAGTCAACTTTTATGGAATTTCTTTTTTGCTAAAAGATAAGAAACCTGCAGTTTGGATAATGAATTAATAATTAGAATTAGATTTATTAGATTACCATTAGCAGGTGTAAGTTAGTGTAAATGTCTTTGAACTCCTCCATCATTACCCTAGTTATGCTGTCAGTAATGATGTCTATTTCCTATTTTCTTCACACAAACCCAAACACCAACAAACACCAAAACCATAAAAACAGTGACTCAGTCAGTCTGAGATT
>NC_024320.1:20739013-20753817 GCF_000523025.1 Cynoglossus semilaevis | reverse complement strand
CCAGACTTTGTTTAAGGTGGAACAAAGAGCTGCCAAATTCATTGAATAATTAATCACTGTAATCATTGGAATTTTCCATTTACCTCTGACATCTGCAGAGAAGCGAGCCGAGTGCCTGGAGACGAACAGTTTAAGCTCCTGGTCCAGGTTGCAGTCGATGAGGTTGGTGTCCCATGAACGGATTCCTGCAGGGTCAAAGATGTGAATTAAATATGAGCAGGAGAATGGAAGCATCAGTTAAGAAAAAAAAAAAGAAAAACACTTGTGCACACACATACATACACAAAACCCAGCTGAGTCATGATGGCATCCCTCTCATCACCTATTGAAGGCACAGTGCAGAACGAGGGGAAAATATGAAAGAGAAAATGCCTTGAAAAGGAGATTTTTTTTTATTTGAATAAACGCCACATTTTAGGTTAACTTTGTTTTCCTTTACCAACTTTACTGTAGGAATACTAGGCACAGAAAAACAAAATATAATGAAAACAATCTAAAAAGAAATCTGTCTTTAATTCGACAAAAAGTCTTTGTTTTCAGCAGCAGTAATGGATGTTGTCGCAAAAAATATGTTATAATTAATGTTATTGTTTGATGATAAGCTTAAAAGAAAGTATATTATAATGCTTTATTTATTTTAATTTATTTTCAGCAGTAATGGATGTTGTCGCAAAAAAAATGATATAATTAATGTTATTGTGTGATGATAAGCTTAATTAAGTATATTATATTGCTTTATTTATTTTAATTTATTTAAGTGTCAGTCGAAAAAGCAGTTTCTTTTACACCCACGCTGTAACTGCGCAACATGAAAAGAAACAATACAGCCAGTCCAGTCCAGTCCATCGAAGTCCAGTCCAGAGAGCCAGACCTGCTCAACATCAGCTGACTGTAGACCGCTTCAAAAACGCCCTTCTACTTTTTTCCCTGCTTGAATATCGGTCCTTGTGGCTTTCCGTAGGGACCGCAGTGCGGACAGAGCCACGCCCACCTGCCGGTGTGGGATGAGAGAAGTGGATGCGGGATGACGAAGCTGCTGCTGATGGAGACAGGCGTGTTACCACAGAATGGACTGTGGATTATTTATTACTGTTCCTTTTTAATAAACATTACAGTAGAACAGTAGTAGAACAGTAGTACAGAGAAGCACAAGTGTTTGTTTTGTTTTTTTCCTGACAACCAATCGATGCTAATGACGGTTCACTGCTAAAACAAAAGCCTGAGTCACCACACGTTGTTCTGCGTTGGAGAAACGCAGTTGCAGTTGCATCATCTGATTTGATCTGCTAAATCACCAACGTCAGCTATAGGAGAATGTGTCCCACGAGTGTTGGTGACAACAGTCGGGCCTTACGTTGTGATAACACGACATAAACAACCATAGTATCTTAGAAAGTCACGGCTGGAAAACCTGTGGATGAAGTGATATTACAGGGAGGGGCTGCTCTCTTGTCCCATCAATAACAACATATTTTTTTATTTTATCTGGCGAGTAAACAGGCCGGGCTTCATGTATCAATTTAAGGAGTAAGTTGATGAGCTAAAGCTAAAGAATGAGTTCAGCATCACAGTTGAAGTTGTGGATGTTTAGTTCACAGCCTGGTGGGCTACACCCCCGCCCTCCTTTCACCTATACCCCGGTCTTTACCTTTTTCTATGTCCGCAATGGCACACTTGAGGTGATCCTCCGTGATGATCTCACCGATCACCACCAGTAGGTAAAATTTGTTGTCGTTAAAGTGCGGCTGGGGGCCGGTGGATGTGGGAGACGTTCCGGTGCTGCTCTGACCACCCAGAACCTCCATGTTCGCAGACTGTACCAAGGTGGCCATCCTGTCCTCTGCTCCTTTCTCCTCTTCTCTTCAATGTTCTCCTCTCCCTGTCAGTGATTGCAGTAATACAGCAGCAACAGCAGTACTCCTCCTCCGCCTCCTCCCTTTATTCACTGCACTGCTCCGGCGAGATCTCCAGACACCAGAGGAGCCCTGATAGGAGTGGCTCTAGCTCTTTATACCAGCAGACATTGTGTCATATTCAGGAATAGAGGAGAGGAGAGGGCACCGGTTCTACCCCCACCCCACTCTTTTTTTTTCGCAAACTCACTCCACATCTGATGTCATCCACAACGAATCAAACGCCCCCGGAAGTCACCGAGATGACATGCACTGTTTATATTCATTAGTCACTTAAGACGTTCATACACAAAGAAATCCTGTACAGCTAGGGCTAAACTGTAAACAAACACTGGAGTTTAACACCAGAGGAACAAGAACAGCTATTTACTGTCTTGGTGTCTGTGTAGCCCATTCCACCCAAGTGTGGCCCACATGGACTTGCGGGCTTTGTTATCATATAACTTCAGTAACAAAAAGTAAATCTACAGACAGACGTGAGTTCCTCCGTAGCTAAGCTTAATAAAACATTAGCCTAGCACATGTTTACAATGGAAACAGGAAGATTGCTGGTCTGCACATAATAAATGACAAGAAAAGGTTATTGTGGGCTATACTTGTCTGAGCGTTTTGTAACAGATACAGAAATGTTACTGATATTTATAGTTTTATGGAAACAACAGGGTTTATGCTAGTGCATAATTCAAACAACAATTCATCTCTACAGTCAGCTTTATTGTTGTTGTACAAGTACAGTGTCTCTACAGTCAGCTTTATTGTTGTTGTTGTACAAGTACATTAAAAATGTTGTGTAGATTTGCTTTTTCAAAACACTGTCAGTAAATCAACCCCATATATATATTGGATAAAAATGCTAATAATAAAACAAGAGTATTGGGAAACATGAGAGGGTATATTCAATTTCCACATATATAAAAAGGACAAAGACGATCTTAAATCTATATGGGTCAGTGGATGAAGTGTCCGTTAAAGAGACAGTTAACCCAATTCTGCGACAGGAAAACAAGATTCCTCCTGAGATTCCGACACTGCACAGAACATACAGTACAAACCTACAGAACTGTACAACAGGATCGGACCAGCCAATCTGTGATTTATTTTACTGTAAGGCGGGCACACTAGCCACACCTGCCACGGTGTGGCCTCTTAACACACTTAGTTACAGACTAGGTAAAAAAAAAAACTCTTCAATAAAATGTGGATAAAGTTTGTGGGTGATTTAAGTTTGTACACAAAGATGCTGAGGAATACAATCTATTTTTTGATTGAAGTAATAAAAGCATTAGCTGCAATATACAGTTGGTTTTTAATCAATATCTATAACAGAATGGAAAGATGGGTTTTAAGGTGGAGGCATTTATCAGCAAAGAGATGCTGATGTGTATAAACAGTACACGCATTTCAGCCTTGATTGACTAAAGAGGCGTTTACAGGACAGTCTAAAGTACGACAACTGAATATGTATTACTGTATGTAGTCAGATGGATTAAAGGAATTAAACTCTTTGATCAAAGGTGCTCAAGTTATTACAGGAAAGGGAGAGGTTTGGATCTCAAAGAACACCATCCTCACTGTGAAACACTTCAATATTAATAAATTGCTGATACAGATCAAGTGCAAATGTTTACTAACTACAAGTCCAAACTGAAATCATGCAAAATAATCCAACAGGAAACACAGTCTTAACTCACCAGACACAGGCAGGCTGCAACAGAGACAAAGAAGAAAAACAAAAACAAAAACAACAACAACAACAACAACAACAACAGAAACCACAACATGAACAAAGGACCAACAGGAACCATATGATGACCCAATGAGGACATAGTGAGGCAGAGAGGTTTATATACCCAGGTTACCAGGTGAGGCTGATGGACAGAGTCACATGACACAGGTGAGGGTGATTGAACTAATGAACGCAGCAGAGACAGACAGAAGAGATGGACAATAAATCAGGAAGAGCTGAAGAAATGTCTCAACAAAGACTCGTCTGGAGACTTACAGTAGTGGAAGAAACCTCAAACCAATGTATTTATTTTACCAAAACAAATAAACAAACAAACAAGGAAATAGTAGTGGGAGTGTCTAGAGACCATTGTTGTATTATTATTATTATTATTATTATTATTATTATTATTATTATTATTATAGGCCTTTACCAGTACCTAAATGGTACTATTTAATAAAGACAAAAGAAAAACTGAAATACTACTACTATTCTAGTATAACTATGGCAACAATCATCAATAAAATAATTTTTAGTAAATTTTTTAAAATAAATATATAAGTAATAAATATATATATTAATAATAATATATTTATAATATCTTATTATACTAACTATTATCATTATATAATTTTAGTTTTTATTATTTATCAGGCCATATACACACTTGCATTATGTTACAGTATTATTGACCAATTCTCTCTCAGACCAAGGACATAAAAATGCTCAGTTTTCCCAAGATAAAAACAAAGCCTGTAGGAGAACTGAAAACCTGAGCTGCTGCTGCTGAGAAAATGAACCACACAGATTCAACCTGATGGATAAAAGTACACGGGCAGGTAAAAGCACGCACAAGCTCAAAAGCTGACCTTCATACTGCAGCGCCGGTGGAATTGATGTGATTCAGTGTCACTGATGGGGTCACAGCAGGTGTGTGACTATCAGAAACTGGAGTCCACACAGCAGCTCCACAGAAGGAATAGTTCACAGTCTTTGTTGCCTGGTGGGCTGGGATTGGTCATTTTTATCAACAGAGATGGGAGGTCATATCAAAGATTCATCACACACAGCTGGGAAAACATGAAAAATACAACGGGCTGCAGCCAAAAGGCTCAGCACACGAGGGTGGAATGTATGAAATAGATAGAAATATAGATGGATAGATAGATGGATGGATGGATGGATGGATGGATGGCTGGATGGATAGATAGATGACTGTGTGACTAAAATGTGGTGTTAAAATTATGTTCTAAAATAATTAAAACATTTAATAGGTACATTTTGAAAGGCCATATTTATAGTGTTGTTTTTTAAAAGAAGTTTATGTATTTTAAAGTACTACACTGTACTACACCCTTTACAGCCAAGAGCTGGCAAATAAAATTGAGTCTAATGTTCATTATGGCAATGGAGGTTACTCGATTGCTACAGTATTTTATGCAATTATATTCTATTAGCTCTATTTCATTCATACGTTTTTCACTTCAGTGCTTTGGTAATTTGTCAACCTAACTGCACAGGTTATTGCTCTCAGACGTGGAAAATGTTCTAAAATTAAACTTTTTCATAGCCGTACATTTGTACTTGGCAGGGCCAGACATTTATACTCAGGAATGTGGACGTTTTATATTGACCGTAGACTGTTATATATTAAACTCAGATCTAATTTTGTATTTTATGATATTTATGCTCCTGCTTGGTTTTATATATATTTTTATTAAAGACTCCCATCAAAATATTTCCAATAATTTAGCAAAGTTTTATGGTAACATTAAAATGATAAATGTGAGTGTGTCTCAGTCTCCACAAATCAAATATAATGGTGCCCTGTACCTGTGTACATAACAGCCTCATAATAGAGTGGACGAGTTTATGTTGATGACTTGTTTCCATGGAGAAAGTCACGGGCTCTGACTTGGCATGAAGCTCTAATTAGGACCGTACTACTGCAGTACTGCTCAGGGGCGCAGGGATACGAGAGTAAAACACTATTTCACTGTTGGCACACCAGAGTTATCGTAAAAACCAGGACCATGTGTTTGAAACTTTTCATCTTGAAAAGGCTCCACGTCCAGTCCACCATATTTATATCTTAGAGTTATGAGTCGTCCGATCACAGCAGACAAAGAGACCTGCTTTTGTTCTCCGGTAGAGAAAAAATTCAAAAATGATGTGATCAGTTGTTAACTGACGAGAGGTTCTACCTTCTAGCGTTATGACGTGGAGAGAAGAGAGACTTTTGTTCATCAGCTACTGCTCAACACAGGAGTCTGAAACTCCAGTGATCTGGGGGGTCACAGAGGCCAACGACATCTCTCTGAGGGTCACATCACTGATCAATATCCAATACAAAAAACAAAAACAAAAAAATTAGGGTCACATCACTGATCAATATCCAATAAAAAAAACAAAAAAAATTAGATTTTCGATCAATATCCAATACAAAAAACAAAAAAAAAATTGATTTTTGAAAAAATGACTTGTTTAATTGAAATACTGTAATGTACAGTATATATGACTAAAAAAACATTTTTTTAATAATTGAAAATAAACTTTAAAACATATTTTGTGCAACCTCTTGTTTGCTTTTGGTCAGAGGCATTTTTTTTAAAATACGATTCTTCCACAAAAAATAATTTTCTAGATGGGACTGGTCGACCCCAAAAGCCCCCCTTTCTTTCACTCCCCTCAATGGAGACACATTCAAAACAAAATAAATAAAATGTTTTACTATTATTATTAATATCCCTGCGCCTTTCAAAGTGGTTCGTCCCCCAGTTTGGGAACCACTATTCTAATCAGTAACCTAGGGTTGCCTACACATTTTTGGCTCAACATCCAATATTCGAAAGACCAGACAAAAGTGATCCAGTTACATTGAAAACCTTAAAGGTAGGTAAGTGTATTTACTCATAAAAACTGAACATACTTTATACATATGTCGGGGTACTGATTAAAGGCATGTGACTCCATGACATAATATGATTCAATTCTCTCAGTATGTGTTCACTATGACACTGTAGAATTACTGGTAGATCCTGACTGACTTATGTGTCAGTCATCCCTGATATAAGGTATGGACTCAGACCAGTCTACATCACTGACATGGAGTCAACACATCATCCTGCAGAGGGACAGAAGGAGCTCAGCCATAACTAAGTGTCACGGTGGAGTCCATTACCTTGATCCTGGCCCTTCATCTCCCTGGTACTCCATTTCTCTGGGTCACTGTACATCCTGTTGAGCTGACAACATCATTCCAGCATGTGTGTGTGTGTGTTCAGCTGTACAGGGAAGCAGATGAGAACAGAGGCAGGCAATTCAATCAAAGGTCAAAGTTCAAAAGTACACACAGCACAGATTGTACCCTGACATTTCATACATGGAGTACATACGAAGTTTTCAACGACATCAAAGCTGAGCTATAGCTTTCAAAGTCAGACCTGAAATGTTTTTTATTTCCAATTATTTGAAAATGTCAGACACTGTGTGTGTGTGTGTGTGTATTACTATATTAGTGAGGACGTGTTTTGAAAAGTACTTTATTTTTGGGGAACCTTTGTATTTGTGGGGAGATTTTTCAGGTCCCTCTGAATCAGACTTTTTTTTTTAGTTTTTTTTTAGTTTGGAGCTAGGATTAGAACTGACATCAGATTAGAGTTAGTGTAAGGATTAAGATTAGGCATACTTGTTGTAGTTAAGATTGGGGCAAGTGGCCAGGAAATTTATAACTTCTATGTTAAGTGCTCACAAAAAACAAAACAAAAAACAAGTGCATGTGTGTGTGTGTGTGTGAATGAACCGGTCGACCTCTGTTGTGTAACTGTTTTGTGGCTGTTGGGTCCAGAACTCAGCTGCATGGATGAGAGACAGGTCAACCAGAGGCCCTGATCGACTTCAAACCACTGCTGGTTCATCCACTGCACTTAAAATATGTGAGTGCACTATTGTAAAAATGCTTATTTTGATGTCAGTGCTATTGTATTTTTGGGATTGTGCGGAATGTTTTCGCTGTCAATTTAAGATAAAACTTGTCCAATAATCCTGCATGTCTTCGGACAGACCAGCGATTGAACCAGTTAAATGATGGTAAAGAACACAGTACAATCTTTTGGTTGTGAAGCTACAGCTGCGAGGATTATTTATATTTTTCTCCAAGTACCTGCTCATCGTTGCTTGCCACGTACTCTAAACTCACTCCAGACGTACTGAAGAGTTGTGCTGTTTATGTCTATCACTACCGATGTGTCATTAGTGCAGTAAATATAAATGAAGACATACTTTAAGTCTGTCGTTTTTACTTCAGATGTACACCGATTGATGAAACACTTGTCAAACCAACTTTGTACCCATGTAGTAAAACCATGTGGGCCCCATATTTAAATGCTGGCTGGCACAGAGTCCTCCCCTCTCCTCCCACTCCTCCCCTCCATAACCTGTTTGCATTTTACTGAGTAATCTCCTGCTGTGTCCGAGAAAGAAAATGTTCCGTGTCAGTGGACGGTGCCAGGTTGGAATGCATTTTTTGGTTAAAATCCCAGAAAGCATTATCACCCTGATGTCAGGAGTTTCACATCCAAAGATTAAAATGTGCATTAGGTGCTAAAGAGAAAGGTAAAAAATACATACACATAATGTGACACAGCAGAGACAGGACATTATGTTTTAGGACTTTATCTGTTTTTAATATATACGAGCCGGGAAGACGACAAGGCCCAGGGCCAACAGCTTGGCAATGGTTAGACTGATAGCTCCCTCTTGTGGCCCTGACTGTAACATCGGCTGATGTGCTGTGGAGTTTTCTACCAGTGTGAATGTGTTGAAGTCAGATTGAACACATTCAGAACGAACCTTCGTGAAAAATACTACAATGTCTGATGCAATACAGTGAGTTCAAAGTACGTAGTATAAGAACGTGTATAAAAAGAGGTGAATAATTAAATATACTTTTATTTTCACTGTATACATTTTAAAATTTTGCTGATGCAAATATTTTTATATTTTATTTAACTAAACTACCAGGATTTGATAGATGTAGTGAACTGTTTTTGATATAAAAGGAAATGAAGGATACATTTAAGATATTTGATTTACATATTATTACCCAGAATATATATTTATTATTATTATTATTATTATACAGAGCTTAAAATCTCTACAGAGAAACTCAGAGTGAGACCATTATCTGTTGTTTTCAGATCCTTAGATGATTTAAAATAAGATGAAACTTTGGAGTTTTGATGAAAAGTGTAAGTAAACAATTCTAGAACCAGTTATATTTAACTGCAACTAATAATATCATGTACGCAGGTATTTATATCTCTGTGTACATTCTCCCATGGAGTTGTGACATAAACATTTTAATTTCCAGTAACTCTTTCTTTTAACTTCACCACTAGTTTGCCTTGAGCCCGTTTGTTTAAAGAACGCGGAGACAGTACACACAGTACACAAAGTACAAACAGTTACTACATGGTACTCCTCTTCTACTTTCATCGTCTGCCAAATGCGCGTCAGCTTTTTCCATTGGGGAGCGATTAAAGGGAGGATCAGTAAATAAAGTGCAACCAGTGAGTGGAGCTGTGGTACCATAAGGTGGAAGAGTGACACCTGCAGATGTAAACCACTGTTATCCTCCGCGGCTGTGAGGCTATTCATCCAAATGCTAACAGCTGCTGCAGTATTTACATGTAGTCACATGGCTGCTCGTCAGCCAAATACTTGGCATTTGTTGTTTCGCTTGAGTGGCTTAGTAGACCAGAAGTCTTTGTTAGGCACATTTTGGACCCGAAAATCTAGCTTCTACCACTTAATCCTTTCCAGCAACGTGGGTGGTCTGGAGCCAATCCCAGCTAAGGGGACTGGGCAGGGTACACTCTGGACAACCCAGCAGTCCATTACTGAACCACATATAGATAAAAACAACTTACCGTCACCGTTAAAAATGTTTCCAAAGCATTGAAGTATAAATGAAATAGAGCTAATATAATATAATTGCATTAAATACTGTAGCAATCAAGTAACCGTCATTGCCATTATGACTATTAGACTGAATTTTATTTGCTAGCTCTTGGCTGTAAAGGTTGTAGTACAGTGTAGTACTTAAAGGATTCCTGTATGTGTTCGTACTGTTGGGGGGAACCACAGTAGCTGAAGAAAACCCAACCACACAGGGTGAACATACAAACTCCGCACAGAAAGACCAGACTTGTAACAGTAGCCTTGGAGCTAAAGCGCTAACCATTTCCGCCAATGTCCGACCCAGAGAAATGTAAATTATCCCGGTTTACTCACACTTAACCGGAGTTTGTGGTTTCATTAAAAAACAAAATGACAAACAAAACAGTCCAGATGGAGGAATGGACAAAATAAAAGAAGTTTGTTTGTGTCTGAATACTGCACGTACAACAACCAATAGAGCAAATTCTTCTTCTGTTTATCTAATTTGGACTGTCAGTATTGACTTTTCGATCGTGATCTACACTTCGAGAAATACTACTTTAATAAAAAACACTGAAATATCAGAAAATATTTCTGGACTCCTGGTTAAAGGATGCTTAATATCACACAGGCTGTATTATTGTATCTGCTCCAGGACATGAAAGGGCACCAGAGGTTCCAACTGCAACATTCCACTAAAAGAGAAATCAAATGTATTCAATACCACGTTTTTGTTATATTTATGGCTTTAATTTTAGTTTAGGAAAAACACACAGTGCTCGTTAATAAAAGTCTGAAAATGACGTCGATCTTTTCACTGAGTATATGGTTCTGAAAATACGTACGTTTTTCACTGATTGTCGGAGTAAGTTACACATTTAGCGCTGACGACTTTTATTGTGAGTACGAGCGTGTAGCCTCGACGTCAGGCATTTTATTGTGAGTACGAGCGTGTAGCCTCGAAAGTAGTCACAGAGTCACGAAAGTAGTGACAGAGGCATTAGAGTTACATTATGTTACATTAAGTTCACTGTCATTGGTGAGGAAAACTTGGCACCTGCAGCGCCAGCGCCCCCTATTACTGCCGTGTCACAGTGAGCTGCACTCGCTGGCGGAGACAACTGTACTCAGTGATTAAAGCACAATCAGAGACAACACCGAACTACAACCGGACACAGGCTGTTCTCAGTTTATTTCACGGCAGAACACGGAGTCCCGTCATACATAAAACACACTGATGCCGTGAGACAACACTGAAATGAAATGAAATGAAAAAAACTTCACTTTAATTTAACTGTACGTGAAGGTCTTGAAAATGTATTGGATTTTGTTCAAAGGTCTCAAATTTGTTTGGAAATATTTTACATTTTCTCCACCACCTATGTCACTGACCTACGCTAACACAGTGATTACTTCATAATCCTGGTCATAAATACATCAAAAGAGTCTGACCTTCACCTGGGAGCCATAATGAAGGGGAAAAAATTCCCACAAAACAACACAAAGGAAAGAAAGTGAATGTAGCTCAGTCCATTGTCTGATGTATTCTTCCGCTCAGTTCGCCAACTACTTCCTGGTACACAACAAACACAATAAGTGTTTCGTGTGATGCATGCACATGTGTACACATACACATACTAGGACGGCTGTAAGGCTGGCTTTCAATGTTAGTGGTCTTAGAAGGTATTACAGGTCTTCAATTGAAGTTAAACAGATCTTATATCAGTCAGGGTAAAAGAGCAATGTTTGAATATATGTTTTGATTTTTTGAAAAATTTCAACTCGTGGCAAACGAAGCACTTCCAAAGGTAAAGGCCTAAAACCAATGATCCATGTTTTCTAGAAGAACGTGGGAATATTGACCACAGCTACTATTCTGTTGGGGGAAAAAAACCAACAACAACAAAGGCATCCTTCTTCCACCTTTTCCTCTGGTCAGCCCTGGTCGTTCTCAAACCCCCCCTTTTTTTAAATGAGGAAACATGCTGTCCTGTGCTGATTGGAGCAGAGGAAACTCTCTCATGTCCAAAACTCGCTGTTCTCTTCTGAGTGGGTCTGTGTTCTGGTTCATCTCAGTTTAAAGGTCCTGATAACTTCTTATCTGACTNGGATGACTGATCTCAGTCCAGAGCTGCTGCACAAATCACACACCCACACACATACACAGTGTTTTTGGTGAGCACTTCACAGAGACCTAATTCATTCCTTAACCCAGTGTTTCCCAACCTTTGTTGACCCAATGGAAATGTTTCACAATTGAAAAATTTGGTGGCGCACCAGCCAACAAAAATGTCCCAAAAGTTCAGTGTATGAAATGAAATATAATGATTTTTGAAGTTGAAGCTGGGCCTGTTTAGTTAAACACAACACTGATGTACTCACAGGAATTGAAGAAAGACACACAGAGTGTCTGCAACAACTCTGAGACTCTTTTTAAAAAAAAGAAATTTATAGCAATCTGCTGCCACCTAGTGGAAGAGTAATTGATTGTTCTACATTGCAGTGTCCCAGAGACAAAAGGTACACATTTTTGCAGTAAATAAATAATAGTTTTCAGACCAATTAAATGAAATTAGATCGTTTTCCATGGTACACCTGATGATCTTTCGTGACATTAATGTGACCTTCACAAACATACAATTCATTCTCACTCTTACCTTAACTTCAAAGTAAACGCTGAACCTCAAACATCCTTTCACAAAGTCGGTACCTGAAAAACGTCCTCATAAGGAAGAACGTTTACCCTCGAATACAATATTTATTTCCCATTAAAATGTCCCCTTAAGTATAGCGACCAAAAAAACATAACCCCCCCCCCCCCCACACACACACACACTCATAACCATAATCGAAACAACATGTTAACTTCCGATCGTTGCCTGATCCAGTTGCTTTATTTGACATGGCACTGCTGTTAGCAATGGAACCTTTAGCAGCCAAAGGATTTCAATGTGTTTGTGTCAGCTATTTAAACACTCTCATTACAAAATGAAGCAATTTGATCTCACTTTAATGAGCCAGTTAAAGTTACGGCCTTGGAAACACATTCTCAAGTTCATATAATGTATGCAGTTCCTACTTGGGTTCCTTTTCGGTCTCCTCGTTATACACTGACAATAAGAATTTCTGTAGAGCCAACCATCACAAGGAACTGTTGACAGTAGAAGGGTTATGAAGAGGGCGTGGGTAACGACCTGTGTAAATGGAATAAATAAAGACATGTGACAGAGGCAGTCATGCAGTGTCAGGGTGGATATTGACCTTGACCCAACACTGACACATGACTCATGTTTTCTTAGGCTTGCATGATATTTTTTTTTTTATTAAATAATAAAAATTGATGGATTGATTAAAGCTGTAAACTCTGCTCTGGAGCATCTCTTTCAGTATTTCATCTCATCAGTTTCTCCTCATTTACACTTCATAATCTGTCAGAAATAATCTGCGGGTGTCCGCTCGTGCTCCCTGGTCGGGTCAGTGGCCAAGGGAATGATTTCAGAGAAGTCTTCTGAAATGACTGAACTGCTGAATAACGTCACAAGTGAATGACCAAGTACCAGCAGCTTTCCAAGAACATCCCCACGGAGCTTCCACATGATCACATTATCTTCCCTTATCTCCCTGTTCATCTACTGTGAACTGAGAGCATGTGACGTTGTGACGTTCTGTGTTTACAGTTGGGTTGTTGGGTTAACAGAACCAAGTTAGTGAGTTTAAAAAAAAAAACCTTTTCTATTCGTGTCACGAGAGCCTAAACACATATATTGTAAGGGAATTGGACAGGAAAGCTGTGAAATGATAGGCAAGAGAGGTGAAAGTATAACCACTAGGGGGCGGCTAATGAAGTCAAAAAAATAATTTTGAGTCGTGGGATTTGAGAAATAAATGTGCAAATTAATTAATTATTTACCATCATTAAACGCAGTTTTACAAAACAGTAATATATGACACAATAAAGAAAGATAATGAATTATTATAAAAAATACAAAAAGTAAGTCGATATAACTTTCCTCTGGGCTCACAGTTTACAACCCCCTACAAAAACATGATTCAATTACCATAGCTTAGAAATGTGAGTGTAAAGGATCTCCAACTGTAGATCAGTGACCCCGTGATGAACTAATGACCTTTTTAAGGTGGAGCCTGTCTTTCACCTGGTGATGATCTGCTCAGGTTCCCTCTGCAAGCCTTAACAAGAAAGGCAGAAGATGCTATTTCACACACATGCTATTTTAATAATTGATGCTATCAAATCATTGACAGGTACGTTGTAAATAATTGTTTTGAGGATTAGGGAAAGTGCGGGTTGAACTAGTCTTCCGTGTAACCACTGGACAATGTCCAGTTTCTCAAACCCCTGACTCTGGACCAGTAACAGGACGCAGGTCTTTTTTCTGGGTCTCCCTTCTTCATCAGCAGAGACAACTGGCCACATGCAACGGCACATTGAAAAGAAGGGAAACTTTCAAAGAAGCATGTAAACACACACATGTGGCAGTACTAAATATTGTTTCAGAGATAGAGAAATGACTCCGGGTCATCATCGCTGATTTATTTTCTGCAGATGAAACCCAACTCAACAATCAGCCTTTTTTCCCCCTTAGTAACTCTGCTAACTGTAACTTTAATGTCGCACAGATCTCTGGATTTCTTCTCTGCAGGAGAATTCTGAAACATCCTTGCCTGGAAGGCGCCGGGACTGTGTGTGTGTGTGTGTGTGTGTGTTTTTTCATACACTTCTCACTTCTTTTTTCAAAGAACGACAAGAGATTTCAATGAAACTTTCACCGCTGGTGTATGTGGTGAACACTACCACTGTTTTGGTGTATTCTGTTCAGACATGCAGACAGTATACTGCATGGTAGATGTGTCTTTTTTTGTCCAACATATGCAGTGAGATAATGCAGCTGACTCCTGTTCCGTCATTCCAGGGGCATTACACATGGCAGAACCCAGCAGCTCTTGACATCTGCACAGATGGAATTAAATGATCTAACCATTTCAAGGAGGAATCCCATACAGATTCTCACTCCTCTGTGTGAGTCCATCACCACCAGTGCCCACAAAGACACTCACCCCTTACACCCCCGTGGAATTGGGGAGGCATTAAATGTCCTCACATTCTCTGGGAAAGCACTTGAGTCCATCAGATTCACACTAATTATTTTTGTCTGGATTCCCTGGTGGGCAGTGGGGGGGGGGGGGGGGGGGGCGCGCGTGTGGGC
>NC_024320.1:20666742-20738989 GCF_000523025.1 Cynoglossus semilaevis | reverse complement strand
GTCGACTGCTCTGTATTCTTTTTTTTTTTTATCATATTCCACTAGTCAGTACGAAGTAGTTAAATACAAATGTGAGCTTTATTTACTAAGATTGGAATTCTATGCATGGAACATCCACTGTGCTGAATAATGATGAAAAAAACAACCACGTCATAAAATGCCTGCTAGTTGTCGTTACATCATGGGTGTGAAACTCAATAACTCAAGCGGCTGAAATTTAAAACCCAGTCTTAGTTGTGGGATGAACAGGATCGACATTTCTACAACAGTCTAGTACTGAGGATTATTCAACCAGGAATGAAAAATGTCAAAATAAAAATGTAGTTCATCCTAACGGGACGTTTGACTTAGTTACCTGCCACGCGTACGTTACACATATAAAAATGTGACCATTGCATTTAACCGATCCATTACAGCTTTGTATTGACAAGAATCTGGCGATACGATACGTATCACGCAATATGTCGCAATATATCAGATTCAGACCACGGGCCTTGAGTTTGACACGTCCTATATCCCAGTGTTTCCCAAACTCTTTCTCTGGGGACCCATATTTTTAAAGTCACAAACCTTCGCGACCCAAGTCAATAGACATCATTCGTAAACTCCTGGAAAAATGAACCGAGACGACCCAAAAAACAAAAAAATCTCTTGCGACCCACCTGAGGGTTGCGATCCAGTCTTTGGGAAACAATGCTATATCCCATACGTGCTGTCCCTAACTGAACAGCTGTATTTAGATACTTTTTGTTTTACTTGACCCACAGTAACCAAATTAATTGATGACATCACTGCAGTCATGGAGAAAGGCTTAGTCGTCGGGCCTTACAGCAGGAAGATCACTAGTTCGATCCCCAGAGGCAGCTGATGGTCTTTCTGTATGGAGTCTGCATATTCACTCTGTGTGTGGGAGTATTTGGTTATCTGACCGTTTTAGTGTGAATGATTGTTTGTCATCGATGTGACCCTTTCGTGGGCTTTTGAACTACCCCTCCACCCCCCGATGACAGCTGGGCTAGGTTGCACCTCCCTAGTGGCACTGAAAAGGATTGAGTGATAAAAGATAAATAAATTAGTGTGAAAATGTTTTATTTTCATACCGTGCTAGGTCTCTTTGGTACGGCGTTGAACCAGGGAACTTAAAAACTAAATTTAAAAATACTTCCCACATCTGATATCAATAACATAAAAAAAAAGTCCTCAGTTTACTTCTTAAGTTATGTTACTCTTCTTTTCTCCTCAAACTAAGTACTTGGTGTGTTTGTAAGGCCTAATTTTAAAGTTGATATGGCTCTGTTTTAACCAAAAAGCCTCGTCCAAGAGAAGGACCATTAGCCGTCGGTGTTGTTCTGGATGTGTCTGCAAAGCGAACCCACAACCTCCTGTGTTGAAGCCCGTTGATCGGAACCTGAATCTTTGACGGCTCCTGTAATTTATCACAGCAACTGAACTGACATTTCACCTGTTTTCCCATCAGCAACTCTTCGTCAGAGTTCAGTTGCTTATTTGAATTTTATGACACATATACATTAATACAGACGCTCGGCTCAGGCAGTTGATCAACACGACTCTCAGGAGACCACGTGTTACAACTGTTATGTGTGTGCGTGCGTGTGTGTGTGTAACATCATTCACTCTCACTGCAGTTGATATACACACATATATAAGTATATATGTATATATATGTATATCTGTGTGTTTATTCCAACACTAATATGTGCATCACACATACATATATACTGTACCACATATAATAAATATATACACACATACATACACACATACATATGTAGATATATAAATACGCAGTACATAGAGTAAAAAAAGCTAATATACAGTATACTACAGTTTTTCCGTTCGGTACTTTGTTGCTGTAACGCAGCAAATTTCCCTACCGTGGGACAAATAACGGACTCGTCTTATCTTATCTCGGTGGGTAAATCCCCGACAGTGGATAAACAGATTCTACAACTGGCGCTGATCCTGATCCTGTTTCTGACAACTTTATATTTTTGATTTGTGGCTGCAACCGAAATGACATTTCACATGTCTTTACATAGGCAACCCCCCATTAGCATTCAGTAGCTTCTTATCAATGCGTTGTACATGTACATTAATCTTGACAGGATAATCCCCATACGGTAGGTGTGTACAACAGTATCTTACACAGATCCTGTTTTTGACGTGTATATATTGTAAATTTATTACCGTACCTGAAAATGTCATTTTAAAGATCATAACAACAGCAACCCCTCATTAGCATTCAGCAGCGTATTATAATTTGACTGTCAGTTATATGGTTTATGAAGAGATTACAGAACAGTTGTTTTGTTTTTCCACAGGTGATTTCCACCGCGCCACCCTCCACGCAGTTGTCGGTTCAGGACATATATCACTTACAGAGCATAACTTTCTGCTGACATATCAATACGCTGCCACATAAATCTGAGGTATTCATTCCTACACACGTCTCAACGGGTCATGATGTTGTAAGAAGGGGGCATATAGAAATACTGCCTGAACACAATATGGATTTTTTTTTTTTGCCCCATAGATACAGTGCCAGACGGTGTATTTTTATCTGCCCTGCGGCGATCAGCAAGACTGCACGAACAAAGACGGTTTGTTACGAAGACAACGTCCACCGTCGTCATCGGGAGAGAAATCGAGACGGTTTCCAGACAAAGGAGATGCTGATAAATCAGGTAGCCAGACTCGTTAACTGCACGTTCCCTGCTAGAACCTGATGTTTCCTGCTGGATGAATCGGCTCAGTGAACTCGCCCACACGGAGTCGGTTTCCATTCATTAATTTTTTTTAAAAAACATACCTGTACATACTTCTCTTTTCTCCCCCCACACCTCGACTCACAGACTCTCTGTCCCAGTACTTCCATCCTGCTTGTTAATACAAGTCAAACTGCTCATCTCTTCCCTGGCTTTTTCAGCTGCTCAGTGAGACTCGACCATCAGAGTCATTTCAGCAACACCAAGTCATTCGACTTGTCGGAGATAAGATCGCTCAGCAACACCAAGTCATTCGACTTGTCGGTGATAAGATCGACCAATTATCTGTCTGTAAGTGATCGTCCGCAGATGTGGCCACCGTGAAATCGGGTTTAAAATACACACACTGACAAGATACTGCATTTCCTCATCTGTCTGACGACAGAATAATTTCATTTGTGCACTGCTCATGGAGATGACATCATTTCTGTACAAATACTCCAGTGAGTAAAGGCACACACAACAAAAGTTGTAGTTCTCAGAAGAAAAAACAAAGCCCAGAGCGTGAATTAGAAGGTACGTTGGTACGTTGGAATCTTTAACAGTTTCATGGAATGAGAAGGGGGGTGGAGAAAAATGAGAGCAGGAAAACAAAGTACAAAGGGTTGGGCTGAGGCCAGGTAGAGAAATGTGAGGTCCAAAACATGATCAAAACAGGCAAAAAGGCAGAACACTGGTAAATTAGGGTGCACGGCATTAGGGAACCTGGCAGAGTAACGTAGACTCGGGAAGTGGGGGAGGCCGTAAAAAAATAAACATATATATATATATATATGTGTATATATGTAAATATATATGTGCATATATATACTGCATATGTCCCCAGAAGGCATCTTTCCAATGGGTTTGTACTGTAGAGCAAGGGTCCTCAACCCCTGGCCCGGGGACTGGTCACGGTCCGTAGGGTGTTTTGTACCGGGCCACAGTGAGACAGAGTTAAAAAATGTCCTTCAGTTTTACTAATTTACTTCATTCAAAAAAAATCCAGTCAAATCCTTTTACTTTGTTCATTGAAAGATAATCTGTCAGTGTTTCAAAACAACAGGTCATTCTGATCATTTTAGTGATTCCTTCAAAGATGGCGCTGTAACACCGGTCCGCAGTAACGGCTGACACCGGCCGAGGGGTCCTTGGTCCTATAAAGGTTGGGGACCGCTGCTGCTGAGTGTTGGTGTTATGAGTAACACCTGTGTTTCTCCCACTCTGTCATCTCAGACAATATACTGTGGAAAAGAGACATTACAACATGTATGAAAGAGGCTGAAACTCGAGAGCCTGTCTTCAGGCCCCGCAGCTCCGACAGACCGTACCACTGTGTCTTCAAACGGTTCCCAATTCACATTTTTTCTATTTAGTCTAGAGAAAATGAATCAAATAATAATCCCGGTGAAGCTGTTTTTTTTTTCTGGTGTTTTGTGATGCGGTTCTAAAAGGTGATTCTATAAGAAGTGACTTTTTTAAACATCAATACTTTACATGTTTTTACGTCTTTAACGGGCAGCAGATGTTGAGGATATGTTGTCAGTTCTTACATGCTACATGTGATCCATGTGACATGAACAGCAAAGACAAAAATGAATTTCATAGTTTTTTTTTTAGTAAATCCCACACAGGGAAGTGTAAAAGAGCCAAAAATGTGATTTTAATTTATTTTATTTTTATATTAGCTCTGTTCAAATCCAAAGTCACTCTTCATTTGAAATGCCGCATCCCTCTCTGCCCAAGGCATGAATCCCATTGTTACCATAATATGGGAACAATCTTCTATTATATCATCCTGTTTGTTGCACTGTTGCATGCTTGAAGCTCTTAAAAATTCCATTAATCTCCACAAATCCCTGCCAGAGGCATTTTTTTTTCCTCATTCCAGTCGAGCTAATAAACCATCACATTACTCCGAGGGACAGGACTGGGTGGTCATGTGTTTCTGTGTGTTTTAAAAGCCTGTAAATGAAAAACATAGAAGCTGCGATGTGTGAGGAAGACGCTGGCTTTCATTCACTGGCCTTAAACAGATCTGTGATTCATCCTGGAAAGTGCATGCTGGGAAACCGGAGACTGGGAAAGATTCTGGTCCTGACAGCGAGTGACCCGAGAGAAGAAAGTTTACATTTGATCTTTCTTCTTCGTGAAGGGTAAGTTTCATCGCACGGCACTTCTATTCCTTTTTGATCCAAACTCGACAATCCTAGAAATTTTCTAGAGAATCTGGAGTCACATATTTCATACCGGTGTAAAGGCTAACCCTTTACACACAGGGAACTGATCGGTCTGAACACTGTGCACAAGTCTTCTAATTATGCTACTGTGCAACAGAAAATTTGACCATGCCGTCTCCCCAAGCCACACAAAGATATGGAATTTACCACATCTTCACAGTGCCAGGAATTCCAAACTTGTAAATCTAAAAATGATGCATTATTTCTAATTCAGCAAACAAAAAAACATGCCATCAGTAACATAAAATGTCTCTTGGTGTCTTGGCTGTTTAAAAAACATCAGGTCTAAAAATAAAATACAAATCTATGGAACAAACTGGAATATTCCACTTATCTCAAAATGTTTATTTTTTATTTATCTTTTGAAAATATTTCATTTTGATCTAATGTTTACATCACACACTGTGAAAATCCTCCCTGTTATTTATATTGTATATTTATATGGTTGTTTTTTACTTTTTTTATTAAGCTATTATTTTTATTTTTTAAAGAGTACTTTTTTGTTTGTTTTGTTGAGAATTTAAAATTAAGACTCCAAAACACCATCACATTTGTTTTATCTCAAACACCCCCTAGTGGCAGTTTGTGCACCCCCAGGGGTACACGCACCACATTTTGGGAATCACTGTATTAGACTGCAACTCCAAATTTATTAATGAAGGTTCATTTTTTAACTTTTTTTTTATTTTCCTCATTTGTTTGACAAACGCGTTATTTGCTGAGTGTCGACGTCTCCCCCTGTTGACAGAAGGCGATAATTGTTGTGTCACTTGACATATTAGAGCTGCACTGCGTTGTGAAGCATAGACTTTAAAATGTTATGGACACATTTCCTCAGAGTAACTGATCTATATTTTCCATGTCACACTGACCAACTTTTATCCCCGGATTAACGACAAACTGGTAGAAAAGTGGACGACAAAGTACTTTAATAAACTGTACTTGTAAAAAACAACAAAGTGAGTTCTCTAAATATCCTTCATTTAAGACTCAAACTCTGTGTTTCCACCAGAGAATTCCTTCAGGAATGTCTCTGATTCCAGGTCACATCCTGCTTCTTAGCAGGACCAAAATCCAGTTCCTTTCAAACGTTCCTTTCAGTTTTAGGAAAAAAGAAAAAAATCAGATATAGCTCAATTGAAAGGTCAGATCTTCGAGCCAGTCGATTTTCGAGCAATGCTTTTGGGACCCGGGGAGATTCCTCAGACCAAGATCTTCTGTCAGAATTGAAAAAGCTGAGCCATTTGAGAGAGCGCCGTGAAAGGCCTTCCTGCCCTGATGTTGTTTTGGAGCTTTTCCCGACTCGCCATTAATCACTTCATCTAAGTGAAAACAACAGCTCTGGTCGGTGGAGTCCCCATAAAACTGTCGCAAAGTTTCAATAATTCTAACAGATTTCCATTTGAGCGTTTCAAAAAATTGTTCGGTTTTGAGGTTTGAAAAAAAAAGGACCTGGATCAAATCAAAATGTCATACAACTCAGCATTTGACAAAGATATGAGCGACCGTGTCAAACCGTGAGAGACCCCTCAGAGACGAAGGTTTGAATCCAACATCTTCTCAAACTAAAACATCTGCCTGACAACTCATTATCTCCACCTGTTAATGTGCAGTGTTTGAGAATGAAGAAGGTCAATTTAGTCTTGACGACCAAATCAGTTTGTCTTATTTGCAGATGCGGAACAAACAGACACAAAGACTCCAAGACCGAAGAGAGCCAAGAAGAGGCCGAGCAACTTTGACTGAAGTTTGTCCTTTAAACTAAATATGAACTGGAAGTGCAGGGAATAGTTGGCGGGAACACTGTCATGAATCAAACTGTCACAGCGACTGCGTGATGAGCTTTTTCTGTCCGCTCCTCAGCCACAGTGACACTGAAACAGATCAAAAATCCCTAATGATAAATGCAAGATAGATTGTCTGGCGGCGAAAAGCAGTGGCGACGGCGATGTGTTTGCACACGCTCCGCACGGAAACCGTGGAAGTTCTCTCTGCAGTCGCCTTCGCTCGCCACTGTTTGTTGTGTTGCTGGTGCCGTTTCGCCAAAGTGTGCGAACTCAACTATCATCAGTCGGCGATCGACCTGGAGCGACAACAAAAGGACAAAACTGAGGAGATGACAGAAGAGTGACAGCCGTTGCCAGTGGCTCCAAACACAAGAATTCACCTGTGTTGATTAATGAGTTGTGGAGTGAACAGATGCATCCACATTACAGACATGTTTAAGCAGGAGAGAGCACAGATGTTACTGATAACGCCGGAGATGCCTGGTGGAGGCTGAGACGGTGACACACGGAGCCAGAATCTGCCCGCAGAGTGAGGCAGATGAGCAGAACTCAGCCATCATTCATCTGATTATTTCCATCTGTAGCTTTTGCTACTGTCACAAACTCCCAAACTGCCCCCATAAAAGACACGTGTTTAACAAAACAATAAAAACAAGTACATTACAGCCGCGTATGAACAGAAAACCCATCTTCATTTGTCTCCGCGTTTTGTGCTGTGCTCAACTGCAGGGTCGCTGCCCTCGGCTCGTACTTCCACTTTTTCCTTTTTGAGGATCCGGCTGTGAGGTCACATGGTGACCTGGTGGATAGTGCTTTGGCCTTACAGCAAGAAACTCACTGGTTCATTGGTTTTAATGGCCATCTACCTACATCCAGTTACCATGCTCTCCCCATGTGGGTGCATGAGGTACTGCAGTTTGCTCACAATGTCCAAAACAATGCAGATTGGGTTAATTGTTTACTGTATTTGACAATTAAAAATAAGCACAAAAAAAAAGCAGCACTTCAGCACTTCAGATTTAGGGACTGGACTGTTTTTGGTTTCTAGGCGATTTTCTATCTCTCATCCAAGCGGCTTCTTCAGATATAAATGACTGCTGGAAAATTCTGTTCCAGTAGAGTAACAAGATTATTTACTTAAATTCAGGATTTTCTTGTGTTGAGGCATGTTAGCAAAACAGCCTCACCACTCTGGCATATTTCTCTCTGGAGCCAGGGTGAACTGATTAACTTCAGGAATATTTTGCTTGTTTCTGGACGCGGCTGTTTTTCACACAACTCAATTGTTTTGAGTAGACTTTGATGCAGAAACAATTCAAAGTTGTAGAAAGATGTCGGAAACCTGAGCAGGTGTAGATCCACACACGAGCTGAAGTCTGGTTCCACTTGTGGTCCTTGTTTGCGGGCGTGTTTTCAGTCACAGAGTGGTCTGTGTCTCAGGCTGGTCCTGGCTGCGACACATGGTGCCAGTGTTTCATACAACCACCCTTTCACTAAACCTGAACTATCCCTTGAACTAAGCGTTACAGCTTTGTTCTGCAGCAGGACTCAGTCGGACTGCAAGACAGGCGACTAAAGTTTCAGTCATGCAAGACTTCCAATGGATTGTCACAGACCCTTAAATCCTTCAGGATAGTAATCAGGTTCCATGACTTCCCTAAAACTGCACATCAGATGACAGCTGATATGGCAGCGGGTCAGTCCAATTCTAAAATTATTCCATGGTGACCATCTGTGGACAGAGTCTGACTTAATCTGCACAATCTCTGCCAGGCTGGAGCACTTTTCCATGAAGTTAATGTGGAACAAGACGAAAAAAATAATGTTTGGTTGAATTATAAACATATTCCATTTAATTCAACAGCGAACGTCGATAAATTCAAATCCGTTAATGTCGATTAAAATAACCGGTGTCTGCGCTCAACTAAGCAAATGTGTTGAGCATGTGTTAGAGTTTGACTGCACTCCAACTGACTGAAAGCGAGCGAGTAGGTGGGTTCTGTCGACTTTCACTTCGGCGCGAGGGGTTAGCCAAGTGCCGCAGGTTTTTCTTTTATAATCAAGACATGATTAGTCGCAAAAAAGTGCACATACAGCTGTGGGACAGTTGGCAGATGTGCACGTAGATGTGTTTTAAACCTCAGAGATTAATGTTGCAATCAGGGCTCCGAGAAGCAGAGATGTGTTTTGAAGATTCTTGCAGCGCGCTGCTTAGCAGCCACCGCTGGACACACATGGATGCCAGTCACGCTGTGCATCTTCACTGGGACACGACCAGACTCCACTTTGCTTTTGTGAAGCCATTGTTTGTTTTTCGTTACTTCATACAGCGCCATAATGATGACGGATGACAATTTGCCAGACAGTCCGCTCTTGTTTTCCTGTCAGTCATGAGCGCAGTGTGGCCGTGCTGGTCTGACACGCAGGAAGCCCTACGTTAAGGCGGACTGACACAACAGGAAGTGCTGTTTTTTGTTTTTTTTTATCTCTGCAAATATTTCCTCACCCTGCTGGCCTGCCATTATAAAAATACACACACACATCTGTCTTATATGATGTGACTTTTACAGGCCTGTTTTAATGGGGTAAGACAAGGTGACTATTAAGCCCTGGATTACATGTTGGTGGCTTTTACTCTGTTTATCCATGTAAACACTGGCTTTATTTCTCCGCCTCACTGACAGCAGTGGCCCCAGGCATCAAGTGTTCTGGTTTATCCATCCGCCCAGTTCTTGACAACCTCACTTCTCAGGAGATATATCTGCATTGCATCTGGAACAAACATTTACTTGAAGCCAAGGATGTGGATTGATCTCGTAATAACAACCCTGCAGTGCCAGTTCAGGCAGGAAGTTGTCACAGTGTGAGCTTTTAGTTTTGGTTGGATTTCTGGATCGAAACGCTGACGGCCAACGTCCTAGTCATGGTGTCATCGTTTCCTCTGCCGGACCCGGTTAATGATCCTGAGCATGTCGGTCTGACACTCTCAGTTTACGTTTTCTGCTGGTCTGACACTCTCAGTTTACGTTTTCTGTTGCGATATCCGATTTGCCGATATTGCCCAAAAACGTAATTTCCGATATCAACCGTTACCGATATAGACCTGGTGATATTTATTTATTTATCGGTACAAACCACTGTGTGAGCATGAAATTAATTAAATGAGCTACAATGCTGCCATCTAGTGACTTTTCACCTTGATATACAACAGTTTAAATATTTTTAGAGCACACATCGTTTGGCGAAGCCCAGACATTGTGTTATCGGGTTTTCATTATCGGAGGAAAAATCAATAACGATTCTTACAGATATTACATAATATGCTAATATCGGGCCAATAAAATCGGTTGGCCGATATTATCGGACATCCCTGGTCATGACCCTTATGCAGCGGGTCCTTGGTTGACGACGTCCTCTACCTGTGAGTTATTTTGCGCTCACACTAACATCTCCCATAAATGTATTAAGAAAGTCTTGTTCCATCATTCTGACATTCCTTTAAAAAACAACAGGATCTAGTTAGCGAGCAGAGCTCACACGTTGCTATACTGAGAAGCTAGCTTTGTTTACATTCAGCGGTTATACACCATACACTGGATTGTGTTCGATTAAGTTTGGGAATTTTTTGCCCTTCATTATGGCTCCCAGGTGTAAGTTAGTCACATGAGATTGTAGTCAATACTCTTGCTAAGCTAACTCTGCTAGCAGCCTGCCCATTGCTTTTTTTCTTTGGGCAGCTCTGCAACAAAAAAGTCGCAATGCTGCCACCTTTTACAGTCGGTGGTAAATATTTTAGGCACTGACAACAAAAGTAACAAAAAAAGTTCTGTTCCCTCCATAATGAACACAGCTGTAAATACAATACGTCCCGTCCTGTAAACGATACCGTTATCTGTTTTTTTGCAGAGCTTCTGGGGGGGGTGAGGGGGTGAAGGGTTAATGCCCGTCTTTATTTCCTGTGACAAAGGGTTAGCTCATGGCACGTACATGTTAACACCACTGCCTCTTGGTCTGGGTCCCATGTCCTGGAGCGGACAGCTGTTCTCAGCTAACAGCTCTGATGAACTCACTACCTGCTCAGCACCACAACTCCTCCACAGTGGAACATGTTGCATCACTGAGACCCAGCGCAGCCCCAACAATTTTTCTCTTTGACACAAAATACATTATTTTAGTTGTCCTTTTCCTGCGAATCTCTGTTAAATTGAGGCAACTGTTGGCCAAAAAAACATTTGGCTGACGACTCCCTGTGTTTTCCTTCCAAATGTGATCTATCTCCTTCCTCCCGGTTGATTTTTCCATTCACTTTTCACTGATAATAGACCAGGATTTGACAGCTTGCAATATAAATTTAAATAATGGGGCAGTTTATCGGTGCGATCTTATGTTTCATCCTGAGTGGATAGTTAAAACAGTCGTACGCTGCTCAAAAATTCAAAGTTCTGAATATTTGTCGTGGAGTCGCGTTCGGAGTGGAACTCAACACAGCTGGAAAAATTTGATTAAGTTGGAATATTTTGTTTTGTTTTCCTCATCTTTTTGTTTGATCTTTGAGCGTCAAAGATAAACCTCACTTCATATGAAACTGAATTTATTTATTTTTTTAATCTTTCTTTGTGGGCCAGCAAAAAAAAGATCCTGCAGAGAACAACTTACTATTTAGGCGCACTGTGAGCAAGAAAAAACAAAAAACAAAACAATTATGTTCATCTGGTTTCCAGATCTAACCAGTTAACAAGTTGAAGAAGCCTTCGATGAAGAGTGAAGCATTTCCAAGAAACACAAATAAACCCAGTGGCCCACTGGTAAGAACAATCTCAGAGGAGCCACGTGAGCCAGCACCGTCACAGACAAATTAATTGGTGTTTCATTAATTAATGACGCTACGGACATTTGTCATGAAAGAGATTTAACAAGAAAAGAAAAAAAAATAACACGGCGTTGACTCGGTGTCATACTGTCCCGACTACTGAACAAATGAAGGGGGCGTTATAGTCCACGCAGTATCCGTGCTCTTCCTGCTTCAACATGTATAAATGAGGCCGGGGGAAAGGATCAATCCCACACAGTCATTTCATTGACTTGTTTCAATGAAAAAGATCAACCCACTGGAATTCTCATCTGCTGTCGCAGTGTCCTTGAGCTTTATGGCTCTTTTCAACCCACTTCCAGATCACAGTAGGAAGCGTTTTCCGAATTTTTAAGCTCTGATGGTGAATGTGAACCATCAGAGCAACGGAGGAAAAACACAAAACACAAAACCCCGAAATCCCGACATTTATGAGATGTAAAAAATAAATGATATTGAACCAAAATCCTCATCTTTAGTTCTTATACATACAGTTACTTTACATGAATTCTCAACAGGTTTACATTAACTCAGAAGCTCAGAAAACTCTATCCTCACACTACTCTGTGTGATATAAGAGGATTTTTTTTAGCATTTTCTTGGATTCACAGTATCTTACAACATGGACTGGATTAATTACAAAAATGGTGCAGAAAAACAGAAGGAAGAAAGAAAGAAAGAAAGAAGAACAAGAACGCACTGTAAGTAGTAGAGGATTAATGATGCAAAAGAAGTTGTAACCTGAGGGCAAATTGTGCGGGGGTTCCATCAGTTTTACTGTCTATTTTCCTCTAAATGGAATGATCATTTGAAGATTCACTGAAGACCTGAAACCAGGGACGAGATCAACAATATCTTCATGTCATATCGTGGGGTGATTTGTGACCGGTGAGTTGTAGCAAGGCTGATAGACAGTAGTGAGACCTGCTATGATGTCTGGTTTAGAGTCAGAATCTCTGTTTATTAGACAAAAGGCTGAGTTGGAGGTGGAGACGATGAAGATGCTGAGATCTTCACTGGGACAGACCAGGACGGACAGGATCAGAGATGAGCAGATCAGAGGGACAGTTAAGGTGGAGCGGTTTGGAGATGAAGTCAGAGAGGAGAGGGTGAGGTGGTCTGGACCTGAGCTGAGGACAGATGGTGAATATCTTGGACAAAGACAGTTAGGAATTGAGCTGCCACAGAAGACCGACCCCATAGAGAAGATTTATGGACCTAGTGATGGAGGACATGGACATGGTTGGTGTCGTAGGCAGGGGATGGGCAGAGATTTTTCCGCTGAAGAACCCCTGGAAGGGAAAGAATAAGTAGAAAAAGACTCTTGTATCCAGTACTGGTTTTAAATCCAATAAATTAAAAAAAGCAACATTAATATCATTAAATTTCTTTCTGTGTTCTGGTTCAGATCTTCACATACCTGTGTAAATATGTGAAATCTCTTTTGTTTATAGAACAGATTCTTAATCTGGGACATGGGGGTCTGTAATTCAATTGTCAAACAATGTAGAAATATTCACCAACAGATTCCATCAAAATCTTCCCTGCATATCGATGTTCAGCGGGGGGGCAGACCCTGGTGCTCTACCCTCTGTCACTATCAGGCTGCAGTCTGTCTCCAGCCTGTCTATGTCCAAAGCATAAATATTTACAGCATGTTTCTTTTTGTGATGTTTTTTTTTTTTTGAATCCCAGCAGTTTCAGATTTCTCCAATAAAATAATTTCAGAGTGACAGACTTTGTTTAAAACAAAGCAAAGGTTGTCTTCGACTTTGGCTGAAAACATTACTCTTCACTGCCAAACTTCCACCAACTCCAGCAAATATCCTCTTTGTTTATTAATTAAATATATAACAGAAACTTGGCAGTTAAAAGGTGTCAACAGGAGGACTCCAGCGCCCGGGGGCTCCATCCAGGCTGTAGATGCAAATACAGCAGCTGCTGCAGTTGGTTTATGTTCATGTTTTGTTTTTATAAGGTATGTACAGTAGTTCACCCTCATTCAAACCTGCATTACACCGTGACCACAAAAACATCGTTAAACAGTGAAGATCGTGCGTCGCAAGATCTTGATGTTCACAGATAAAAGTCTCTGTTTGATTTGGTGATGAGTGTGTGAAGAGACGAGCTCCTGCACAAACTCTGGCGACTTCTCAGATTGGGGAGTGATTATTATCCAGAATGAAACCAGCAGGGTGTTTATTTAGACCGCAGGTTCTCAAAGTGGGGGGCATGTCCCCCAACAGGGGGACGCAATGCCATTACAGGTGGGGAGCAAAAAACAGATTGGTTGAATGTGGAGCACGGTGAATATCTGATAATAATATTTAAACGGAGGTCGTTATTTTTAATTCTCACTTTCGTTTTTGCCGTCGACCATTCGATCGGCTCGGAGCAGCAGTAGCGCAGTGTGCCTCCCACACCAAAATCTCACTCCCCCCAACTGATCAAAGTTGGCAATGCTAGCATAAATTGGACGAGTTTAAGGTGCGTAAAAAAAAAGTTATATTTAAAATGTGTAAAACAAACGAGAAATGTGTGCGTGTGTGTGTTCTGTTTTTGTTTTGGGTCGGGGGGGTGAAATTTTTTTATGAACCAAAGGGGGCGCAGTAGAGAAAGTTTGGGAACCACTGATTTAGACAGAGTATCTTTCGTGTTAGCATTTGTAGCAGCAGCTATTCTGTCCTCTACAACTGTGGCGAGAACCAATAACAACACAGTTCCACAGCAGTTAGTGGGAGCTGGAACACCAGAGGGAAAGACTTGGAGGGAGACGAAGTGTGTGTGTGTGTGTGTGTGTGTGTGTGTTTGGAGAAGCAGTGTTTATACAGCCTCACCACATGAAGCAAAATTACCCAACATCGTGAAGCAAACAGCGTGCACGTAGGTAGAGCTAACCCCGGCCACGCTTCATACAACACGTGCACATTTCAACAGGTAATCTGGGATTAGCAGATTAGATCATCGTCATCTGCCGGGTTTTGCAGCGAAGCTCAGAAATGCAGAAGGAACAGGTGTGGCACTTAGGAATCTGTTTCATAACAGATGCCGACAGCGGTTGCTAAAAATTAATCACTGTCTCATTAAGATGTGAAATTAAAAAAAACAACAACTGAGAAAATGACTCGACACAAAGGAAGAATGAACTCGGACACGTCAAAGCCGGGTGTCGTGGTGAAATCAGTAAACACGATCACAGAAGATCTGGAAGATTCTAACTCAAGTCATGTGTCAACCGTTAAAACTCAACAGGTGTTTACCAAACTGTCGTGCCCCATGATTCCACCCAGCAGCATTATGGGATGTTTACACTGCTGTCCTCTGGAAAATGGGACGACAGCACGGAGAGTGAGACAGTGAGACAGCCAGGTCTCTCAACAGCTTTTTTCCCCCGTGCCACCAGACGGTTGAACTCTCATCAGCCCCAGATGAACACAAACAAACCTCTATGAGCACACACACACACACACACACACACACTGGAACACACTTCCACATGACATGACATCACATATGTTGTACATGGAGATGCTAACGCTAGCTAACGCCATCTATGGTTTAATCAAAGCTATTTCTCTGTGCACGTGCAACCAGTGGTATCATTTTTTGCTTGTCCTGCTTCGCAAGATTCAGATTCAACTGCCTCGAGTGTTTCTGTTTTCAAAATCTTATTGACAAAACGTGTTTTTATTCCTAGAATGAACATTATAGCAATATATATATATATATAAAATATCTTTTTAATTTTGTTAATTTTTAATAAACATCTCAGTTCCAACAATTTAGAATTTCTGAGGTTTCATCTAAAAAAAACAAAAACAAACGTGACCTCTGACCTCTTTTAACCCATCACCAAAGTGAACAGTGGGCAGCTGGTGGACTCCAACCTGAAACCTTCTGGTCCAAGTCCGCTTCCTTAACCACTAAGCCACCACTGCCCCGTCTCCATGTCCTCCTCCTCCACATCATCATCATCATCATCAGATCTTCTCTCGACAACCGTTTTTAATGACATTTCAAAGATGGCTGAACTTTACTGTCTTGGTTGAAGAGTTCCGTAATGTTCTCATGACGACAGTCCGCCTCTCATCCAAGATTCTTCTTCAGTTCAGTTCTAACTGGTGGTGAGGAGTACAGTCTTCTTGAGAAAATTTCATGGAAACTCGTCAACCTTGACCGTGACCTTGGACGACGATGTTTACTGTCTTGCTAACAGCGACCAGTGGTTATGACTGAAACTCGATGCAGCCATTGACAACACTTGTGTGGCTTCACACACACACACACACACACACATTAATTACTGCACACTCCTTCAGGGACTCCACTCCACTCACTCCATCTCAGACCGTATTCCTTTTCACCGGTTCGCTCAGAGCGATGTGCTTCACAACACATGCGACACGCCGTGCACAGCGATGTCACACTCCAGCTGTGTGAACAGACAGGTCAGACCAGGCGGCTGTTGACAGTCTGCTGGTACCGACATACATCACCTGGGTTGTTTTTGTTTGTTCACTGACTTAAAGGTGCATTCTAGTTTTTTTTTCCACGTCTCAATTTGCAAATTATACAGTAACCGTGCTCCTCTCTCCTCTTCCCCGTCGTTCGCTCATGCAGGAATGACCCATGTGATATTTGCTCTCCCAGATGCTGCAGGGGAATAGTTTGCAAGTGTTCAGACATGTTCCTCCGAAGCTTATGTTAAAACCACACCTGAGCGTGGAGCTGATGAACGTAATTATAGCCACGAGTGTCTGAGGTTCTCTATAAATGTACAGATTTGGAGGGGAAATTTTTTGGGGGCAGATTAAAAAAAAAACATCTCTAAGGGCAGGAGGAGGTGAAACCGAGGCTCGAGCCAAAAAAGATCAACAGCGCAGCCTCGTATTTCCCACACATCCAGGAAGTCGGTGAGGACGAGGAGGCGAGGGGAGGGTCAGATGAGTGACAGCGTGTCCTGCCTCCTGCATAAACACTGGATATTTATCAGCGAACACACACAGATACAAACACGCACGAGGTCACGACGCCGCAGCTGGCAAAGATGAACGTCAGCGGACTTCCTTTCAAGTGTGTGTCGTGAAGACAGCACCAAACAGAGTGGAGACCATTAGGGAAACAGTGCATCTGTGCACAGCAGGGAGTAAACACTCACATGTATTTGTTTGGGCTAATTAACGTGCACTTCAGGTCAGTATTTTTCATCAAATCTACACGTGTGACTGCTCTCCGCAGCTTTGGGGACAGAACCCGAGAAGCAGAACAGTCAGCGGAGTCATCTGCTTCAGTTTAAGCTCTTTGTTTTGCAGTTTCTCATCCCTCCACATTCTTCTACTAACCAAATAAATAATCGCAAAATCGGCTTGGAAATGTTTACAGGTTTTTTTGTTCATTTGTGACCAGTGTGTTTTAATCAGAGCGGGACTTTCATGTCGCTCCAACTCTTCTGCTGACTTATTAGTAAAATAACAGGCATCTTCTGTTTAACGACAGTTAAACATCGAGTCCTCGTTGTTATTTTCTGGGCATTAGACCGTTGTTGAAAACCAATCTGTCCACTCCTCTGATGGTAAACGTCACGGACGCATCTCGTGGAAGCAACAGGGGGCGAGAGGGAGCACGAAGGCAACGGTGCGCAAGTTTAGCAGAAATGGCTGCGACAGTTTGAGGAATTTTTTATCATATTTTATCATCGGTTTACGAAGTTACGTCGCCATCGTCGTTGGTGAACAGAGCGGACGAATGCGTAGTCCTGCGAAACTTTACACGGAAGACAGCTTTGCTTACAGTCGCCGGTTGAACGCCATACGTTGGATTGTGCTACATTCGCTTTCTTTCATTTGTGTTGTTTTTTTAGGAAAGTCAGACTCTTCTGATATTTTTACGATGTTACCATTGTGTTAGCGTAGGTGAGTAGGTACTGTATCTGAGCTACGACCTTTGGCGAAAATTGAGTTACGTCATATGCCTGGAATGGCAAACACTGTGGCAAACATTTCCTCCTAGCTTGAAAATTAGTGTTGATGGTCTGGTACACAAAAAACAAGACTGCCAAGTCTGGAACCCCAATGGCACACAATGACCAGGGGTGATTCCTAAGGTGATTCCTAAGGTGATTCCTAAGGTGATTCCTAAGGTTTAGGAATTAAAGTATAATTACAGTTTTGGACAATGTTTTAAGTAACGTTTGAATGGCAGCTGGTTTCTTTTGGTCAAGGCCGTCAGTCCTCAGATTCTAGACCAGGCGTGGGGAAACTTTTTGACTCGGGGGACCAAACTTTGACGGGGGGGGGGCCGGATCAGGAGCAGCCAGACGGAGCGTCTTCATGATGTTGTAATAGTCATGCAGGCTAAAAGGCTAAAAATGCTTGAAGCTTTTTTCTATGCCATCTATTGGGGAAATGCGGGCATTGCAGGCATAATCAAAAGTATAATGATTATATATATATATATATATAATATAGAACCGAAGGTGCCGCATCCGGCCGTAGTTTGCCCATGCCCGTTCTGGACAGTCATATTTCCTGTGTGTGTGTGTGTGTGTGTTTGTGTGTGTGCCAATGACCTTTCATCATCTGGGTTCCACTGGGATTAGGTCCAGCTCCCCCCGTGACTCTGACTCTAACTGGATAAACAGCAGATGATGGACGGAGAGATCGACAGTGACGATCGTTTGCTGCGGAGACACTGAAGAGACGGGAGAGTGAGGACGGCTAGGCACCAAATTCATTGGTCGATTTATCAATTTTAATCACATTTGGTAATGTGTTATTTTAAATTGGCAGATGTAATTGAGTTTATTGACAACAACCGTATTATAGACTCCTGTTCTATCTGTTTATCTGGCGACACTGCTTTGGCACAGGTCGCAGTAAAGACTTTCAGTGAAGACACAGGAAAATAATACACTGAATGTGTTCATTTTCATTCAAACCCAGGAGTGGAAACACTAACGTCTTCATAAAACTGCTCTCCTGTGTAGTTCTCCACAGGACTGGGAGACCAATGAAAAGGGAGGCTTAACGGGATCAATACAAACTCGGTGGGTGTTGTTTGTCTATCGCAGCTATGCTATTCAACCAGTTTTAACACGGCCTACACCTGCATCCATTTTGTCCTAATCCTTTAAAAGGTGTAGCCCTTAATACACACGGTTCTGGGAATTTATTGTTACATGCATTAAAAAAATGTCCCCGCTGTGTTTCCACACTATGAAACAAAAAACTGACTGCACTTTTCTGTAGAGAGGCCGAGGATCTGGTTCAGATTAGAACAGAAAAGAAAAAAAAAAAAAAAAAAGCTCACATTGACTTCAGACACGACATTTTACTTACATTTAACTAAAACCATAAACTTCCTTTAAGCTGAATCAAAGTGACACTGCAGACACTGCGGCTTCACACCCAGTCCACGTGGTAGAAACAGAGGTTAGTGAAGGGCGTCTGGAGGTCGCCGTGCTTTTTTCTGTAGAGAGGCCGGGGATCTGGTTCAGATAAAAACAGAAAAAAAAAAAAAAAAAAAGAAAAAGCTCACATTGACTTCAGACACGACATTTTACTTACATTTAACTAAAACCATAAACTTCCTTTAAGCTGAATCAGAGTGACACTGCAGACACTGTGGCTTCACACCCAGTCCACGTGGTAGAAACAGAGGTTAGTGAAGGGCGTCTGGAGGTCGCCGTGCACGTTTCTACCAGCGCCATGAAAGAAACAGACAGAAAAAGAGAACGAACTGACATTCACAGTCAGAACAGAAACCTCGTTTGATTTGGACTTTTAGATTTCCCCTGTTTACCACAAAAGTCAGATATAAGCCACTATTAATGTCCTCCGTAAAAGTTGACTAACTGCTACTGCTCTGTCGCTACAAATCAGTCGATAAAAAAGAAGACTGAAAAGTATCTGAAGATTTACGTTCCAATAATATCAGACCGCCAGCTGTGTTTTTATTCTCTAAATAATTATTATCTAATTAGACTTTTATTTATTTAACCTCATTTGTGGCCTGTAAACATTAGCTCTAAAATAAATAAATAAATGTGTACTATATTGGTCCCATATTTGGGAAATTGCTGTGTCAGCAGCAGATATCCTGTTAACAGACTGCCCCCTAGCAAGCGCCAAGCATCGACGCTGGACATTCTGCTGCCGAGGCAGGCATGTTAACCGCTGCACCAGGGAACTGACCGTGAAATGAAATGACAAACCCTGTCATTAATGAAGCATTTTAACACCAAGTACAGACAATATTATATACAATCAAAATCAATGATATTATTTTCATCTGTTAAGTCATTATTTTGGAGACCTCCAGTATATGTTACAGACGTTTATATTCCGTATATGTTTTTTTAGTCCTCCACAACCAATTCTGAGACTTCACAGCACTGACTCCCAGCTTTATTTAACCTTCATTAATCACACACTGCACTCCAGTCTCTCAGTATGCTGTATTAATAGGCCACTATAACTGTCCGTCTTTATTTATTTTGGTTCTGATAAGGTCAGAATATGACTTTCCCATGGTTGGTTACTGATGTGGCCAAACCCCTGGGTAAAACACAGTGGCTGTGAATCAGACACCTGGAGATTTAAGGTTCCATTACTGACGACTAAGGACTTTATTGCCACTCGTTTGTCATCTAGAAAAAAAAAAACCCACATGTGTTTGATGCAGAAACGTGGGTTGGAGTAGAGACGACAGAGTCTAACTCTGGTCAGACCATCACATCTGATGATGCTCACATCACTGGGTGAATGATCTGGTGGTCACACTCACACAACACTCTGCCCTGGGCACTGGAGGGGGTTTGATGTCACTGTGTCATCACCGCATTCAGTTTTTTAAAACCGCTTTTAAATGTTGACGTGTTCGGGTTCATTGAGACATGTTTTAGTACCAAACATGTTGTTTTAGTTAAACAAAGAATGAAAAAAAAAATGTCAAAAGATTATGGCTGTTGAACGATTAAAACGTGATCAATTACAGAGTAGCTATTGATTAATCGTGACTAATCGTCATAATCAACATCCCTGTATATGACCGAAATACTGATGGATGAAAAAGACAGGAAACAGCAGGTAGATGGATGTGTTTCACAACTCACTCCTTTGTAACTAATTCAAATGATGGAATTATTTATATGAAAAAATATCAAATAAAATATAGAAACGTAGAAGTCAACATTTAGCTTCATGGAGTTGGAGGATCTTTGGTGTATTTTCACCTTGAAGTACTTTGGTGAAACTAAAACCTGTTGTTGAAAATGTAATAATAATAATAACTGATTCAACCGCATGTTTTTAACGTCAGACTACACTGTCATATCTCATAGCCCTACTTGTTGTTTCACAGAAGTGGGGGAAACCTGACTACCTCCCCCCCCCAGGGGAGGTTTAGTCCTCATTAATAACATGGGAATTCTGGGCCTGATGTGTGATTATCCCATCACCTAAATATTTTCATCTGCTTCCTTCGGCTTCTTTGCCACGTTTGTAATTATGAAGTCCCATTTTTTTTCCTGCACTGCAGAAATATTATGGATGTGACTGAAGGAATTTGAGAATTGACATGAGGAGCGCGAACAAATCTGGACTTGCCTGTCGGTGATGTGCTCCCTTATTTAGATCCCACAGCTTTAATGAAGATCTTAAAGTGCTGGCACTTGAGACAACGTGAGAGCACAGCATGCACGGTCATGAAATGCAACATTGAAATAAACAAACAAAGTTGTGGGAGTGAAAGTAAAAAAAATTGGCACATTTACACTAATGCTTGGAGAGAAGAGGGAACAGGCTTGAAGGCTACAGTCTGCAGAAGTTACTGCATTTCAGCAGCCTGTAAATAGTTTCCATTATGAGCGATACTGTCATTGAGTGCGCGGTGATAAAGCGGCTGCCGCAGCATGGGAGTTTGTACTAAAGAGTTCTGCTGTATCGCAGATTCTTTCATTTCAAACTTAACAAGTTTAATTCAATTTGATGTGAATATTAGAGGAAAACGTGTTTAAAATGTTACCAGGGGCAAAGCACAAATAAAAGTTTTATGGCTTTTATGTGCAACTCTCTCATGAACCCTCATTGTTTGCACTTGTCAGCGCTGCACTAAATTCTTCTTTTTACAGGCTTACTCCAATGACACTGGCAGTATATTTCATGCTGCCGTCTTTTTTATTTATGCCTTTGTACCAGTTTAATATAAAACGAATTTACATTATTCAATATTAACTGTGTTATTGGTTAAAGGTTCCCAGAGTTTGAGTCTCTTTGTTGTTTAAAAGGCTCAAAATGCATGAAATTTAATCAAGAAAATTAAAGGCGTATGAATGACTTTGCTTTTTAGGAACAAGAAAATTATATGATGTGCATCATGTATATTCACATACTTGTATGGATTTATCAGGTTAAGTACATATATGTGTATGTACAGTATGTATGTGTACGGGGGGGGGGGTCGCTTTAGGGATTAAGTTCCTGGGAGCCATAATGAAGGGCAAAAAGTTCCCAAAACAACACAAACGTAGCGCAATCCAATGTATGGCTTAGAACTGGAGAACGTAAGAAAAGTCGTCTTTCGCGCATAGCGCTGTGTTATGACGTATTCGTACGATCAATACGGCTGGTTTTAGTGCCGGAATGACGTAACAAGACTTTCTCAATGAATTTATGAAAGACCGTGGCGTAACCATGCAACGCCATAAGTTGAGGACGTCGTAAACCGCGGACCCCGTGTATGTATTCACGGAGACAACGAGCAAAACCAGAATTCTAACTATATACAGCGTTTTTCGAGATACTAGCCTCATGGAAAGATAAATTCTCGTTACGTTACATACTAACAGGTAGTGTTTTTGCAAAAAGGTCAAAAAGATTACGCTATTAGGAAAAAATAGATTTGTTGACATGTGGGAATTATTGCACGAAACCTTTGAAATGACGATAAAACTGTAAAAAAGATAAAGGAAAATAACTGCTGATGCTGAAAAGGCAAAAAAAGAAAAGATGTGCAACGTTGTGAAAATATTTCCAAATGGCAAGAAGTGGAGTCAGAAGAAATTTAAAAAGTTCACAGAGATCACAGGCTCCAGAGCTGCGTATTCAAACAGCGGCCCGAGGGCCACATGTGGCCCCGGCACCAACTCAAGAGTGGCCCAGTCTATGGACATCTGAGATGAACGGAGAGAAACTGAAGGGTCACAATTGGTGGGAAATCAAAATTTCTATCATCTGAGATGAACGGAGAGAAACTGAAACTGAAGGGTCACAATTTCTACAGTTTAACACACCATGAATGCAACACTGCCTGTAGTCTAAGCCAGTGGTTCTTAAACTGTGGTCCGTGTACCACCAGTGGTACATGGGAAAAATTCATATTTTCACGTTTACTTTTTCAACTGAATAAATCTGAAACATAACCTGCAAAATGAATACAACATTTAAACATAAACCTCTTTATAAACATCTCCCCTGGTGTGGTGGAAGCTAACAGTGAAGGCCTACGCTGCTGTATTCTAATGTTGGTCATCATGGTGGTACTCAGATATTTTCTCAGGTGGTACAGAGTAGAAAAAGTTGGAGAACCACTGGCCTAAACAATCCACAATACATCTATCCACAATATGTATCTAGAAGCAATTTGCGATCCAGCAACATGCCCCAACGTCAAGCAATTGAAATTCCTAGCTGATGTGTTCAGTTTGCGATGAGTGCGTAGATACCTCCTGTGGATCACCAAAAAAAAAAAAAACATTCTAATGGAAACGCCGTATGGAATTCTATGCTGCAACTTTAGACTCCAATGTTTCTGTGTATCCAGGTCGGGGAATATTTGAAGGTTGGAAGAAAGAACGGGGGGAAAAGAATATTTTGAGAACGTGGAATAGGAAAAAGCAAGTTGACATCCAAAGTGGCACTGGGTCATTGTTTTGACTCCAACACAACAACAACAACCAAGCACACTTCAGATCTGGTGAAGAACTATCTCTGGATGGCCAAAGTGAATGTTTTTACTGGTCCAAGACTCCACGAAAGAAGACCATTAAGTCTGAAGGCCAAAGAAGACTGGGCTGGGATACCACATCAGACCTGCCCAAACAACTGCACTCTGTTGTTCTGCAAAAATGAGACTCAACCCATTAGACATCAGTTTAGGTTTCTGGCCCTTAAATCTGGTCAATGTTTGCCAAGCTAAACATGAAAGTATTTACTGCAACTTCACAGAGTGTACAAACTGTTTTTGTTTTTAAATCTACTTTTCTGAAGAGCGTTTTTTCTCAGGTTTGGCAAAAGACAAACAACAACAATAAAAAACAAAAAAAAATAATTGCACCAAGTGCAACTTAAGTTACACTTTTCTTGAAGATGCCTCTTCCAAACAGATGGATGTCTTTATACTCACAATGACTCACTTCTGGGAACAGAGAGGAAAAATAATAGTATACAACATAGAAAAGGAATTGACAAGCAGCGAAAGATACAATCTTTGGTGTCCAATTACTGGAAATGGACAACTGGAGTGGTGGTGCCGGATGGCTCTTTTCTTTTTCTCCAAATGTTTCCTTTTAGTTAGGTGTGGCCTTCTTATTGCATATAGCAGGGATTAGTGAATGTCCACTGGGCACGAACCAGAGGCAGGTTCTCTTTCTGATGTACAAGAAAAATACCTTGTAAAGTAACTATAGATTCCTGCTCTTTCCTTTGGCATTCAGTTCACAATGGTCCATTCTTAGGACGACAGTTGCCAGTTTGTCCCTTTGACCACGAAACACTGACATACTTCAGTTTATCCCTCAGGGGTTTGGACACAAAGCCAAATAACAAGCTCAAAACATACAAGCCAAAGACTCTTCTGATTACACTGGTGTCTGCAACCTGTGGCTCCAGGGCCTCACGTGGCTCTTTATTCTCATTGGTTCACTGCAATGGATCAAATTTATCCTGTGTTTAAAAAAACAGAAAATAAACATAACTGATTCAGTATTAACCGTAGATAGCTCTCAGGAAGGGGTTGTAGTTTTCTTGAATCATTTAATATATAAATATATGGGGTTTTTTTTTTACAATACTTTTAAATGTCACACTACATTTCCAGCTTGCTTGCTAATGGCAAAAAACCAAAACAGAAAACAAACAAACAACATAATGGCACTCCATTACCTCGAGATCCTCTACCTCGAGATCAGGCGGGTCACTTTTTGGTAGACTTCAGGTAACAGTATCATAATGGCACTCCATTACCTCGAGATCAGGCGAGTCACTTTTTGGTAGACCTCAGGTAACAGTACGTGATTGTAGTACACACTGTGTCATAGTAAATACTGACTCATACTGTGTTGGAATTTAAAGCCTGCATGTAGAAATGTATGACTGTCAACAGACTTCTTTTTGTACTTCACCATCCATCCATCCATCCATCCATCCATTTTTATTCGCTTATCCATGACCGGGTCGCGGGGGCAGCAGTCACCATGACCGCCACCCAAATCACACTATACCAAGTGCCACTACTTCATTATAAATCTGTAGTACTATGTCAATACTTCAAATTTCATAAATTGCACTCCTGCCCACATTTAAGTGATCGAAGTTGTTGCCGCTGTGTGGATTTTATTTGTTGATAAAATGCTGTCGGTGTTGAAGGTTCCAGACCCCAGTCCTACAGTGGTGTCTGATCAATAATGTGATTAATAATATTGTTCTATGGAACATAAAGGGGTGAAAAAAAAAAAAAAAACCAAGAGAGAACCGACTTATGGTGGAAGATCAAGATACATCAACTCTGAGGTAAATTAAGGACGCACTTTACTTTCACTCGACTATTCTCTGTGATGCAGTGCAGCGTAGATTCCAAATCGTTCCAGAGTCAAGTGTTCCAATTATCCTAATGACTAATTAGAGAAACTCTAAAGTAGTTCTGAGGTATGTGATTATCTGACAGCACTTCATACATGAGGCTAATTTGTCTCAGCGCTGCATCACAGATAACAATATTCTTGTGTTGCATTTATATGTTACACCCTTGGCTGTTTGCAATTACCGTCTCTGCTTCGTCTTTCACGGTTTTAGCTCCTACATTTTACGGGATTCTAAAGCCAAATAAGGTGTGTATTGGAATGCTGTGCTTTACTGGTCATTCTATTAAGGGTTTGGCTGCTGTTGCTGCTGATGCTGCTGTTGCCACAAGGGTCAACCCCGTGGTCTCCAAAACAAACACGCAAACCAAAAAATAGTCCTTTAGATAATGAAAAACACGATGGAGGAGAGTGAAAATAGTCAAACCAGGTTAAAACATGACCTGACTCGTCCCTTTGCGAAAGTATGAGGCCTAGTTTTACCCCTGTATCACATTCTTATTGTGTAATTTAAACAACTGCTTCGACAAGCACACTACGAAGACGTTCATGCACGACCAGCGCATTCAATAAAAACTGATAAATGATAGACATCCACAGCCACAGAGTTTAGTAAGAAGAAGGTTAGGGTTAAAGGTTTGGAGTGAATGGAGGCTGATGTAGTGTGAACTGAGTTGAATTTCTGTCCGTTTCTTCATTAGTTTTTAGTTTAGTATCGTGACTTTTGTTTTGTCCAATCTGATCCAGTTTCATAAATTTAAGAAATTTAAGAAATTAAATTTTTTTTTTTCTTGACTTCATTCTCATAAACCGACTATGTGTGGCTGTAATATTCCATCCTGGTACAGAGACATCCCAAAGAAACAAATTGTACCTTATACCCAACACATAAAAATCAATCTACGGATGACCGACTGCAGGGCCCACAACATGGAGTGAAGTTTGCTATATTTACCAGACAGAGAGCGCAGTGTTTGTTTTGTTTAAAATACCATTAAAAAGTGATGTCAGTGATACCAGTTTGGACAGAGGGTAACAATTACACCACAAAAAAAGTGTATATGAGCCTGCGGGGAGCATTTTTGGTCACACATGAGAAATGGAAACTATCTTTTACAAACAACTAAGAGGAAAGTCATGGGAGGCAAAGCCACAGTTTGTCATAACAAACTAAAATGGTTCTGAAGAAAGAAACACAGCGAGCGAGGCGTGGAGAGGTGTTGTATCAGAGGCAGCTGCTGTGAGACACAGAAAAAAACACAGGGTCAGAAGGAGAAGATGAACGGACAAGGAACAAGATGAGGGGCGTGGATCCTACGATGTCCTAGATCAGTTTGAATAACTTTTGTTTTTTATTATTTTAAATCAGGTCAGGAGTTGCAGCATTTACCTTTACATTTTACTTCACACCTTTAACCTGTGAAGCCTTTGTTAGCAGATATATCTACAGATATACATTATTTATATACAAGTCTCTTCATAAAGTAACGTGACCCCAACCTTTTATGCCCCACAGACCGGTTTTATATGTGTGTGAGTGAGGGGAGCATAACAAAACACAATGGAAGTGCATTTAAAATTAATTCATTATCAGGTATATAATGTAAATATATTTAATATATTTTATTTATATATTATTATATTCATCTTTAGGGACTCCCTTCGACCCCCGTCGCACGTCAAAAGAAGCTCTCCAGTGACGTAAAGTTAGTTGACGCATACAGTACTGGGGCACAAACAAAAATGTTCACAGATTGGTCCCCAGCCCAGCGGTTGAAAACCGAAAATGTAAGCCATGAGAGCATCATTATTATTATTGTTGTTGTTGTTGTTATTATTAGCCTAGTGCTAACATTCTCAATCCCAGACACCTGCTGTCACAGTTGTGCTAAATCACTATGTTGAGACCACTGATAAAGAAAGAAGCTAACGCTGATCATCATCATCATCATCATCATCATCATCATCATCATCATTCCATGTCAAGACCTAATTCCGTAGAGTCTAGACAAAGGTGAAAAGTTCATATTTGCACCTCTCTGAAACAGCGTGAGGAATATTTGCTGTGAGAACTGAAGCGTATGAAAACCGACACCAGCGTGTGGTTTCTGCACCTGTAATTGCACGTTTGCCTGCTGGTGTGTGTAAAGTATACTCTGGTCAGCTGCAGATTCAGCACTGCACCACACGGCCACCCGCCCATTTGCATGAGAGACAACGGGGACCACAATGACCTGCAGGAGAGGACGTCTCGTCAAGTTTACACCACCACCTGTCAATGTGCGCAGCAGCAGCCCACACATGGCACCCCACCTCTTTTTAATAGTGTTCAAACAATAACATCCAGCACTAAAACAGCACGTCTACAAACCACAAATAACATCATCCGTGGGTTAGTCACACTGTTTGATGCAGTAAACAGTGACGACTTCCCTGGTGACTTGTGAATTACGGCCAACATTTCGATTGGAGGCGGCAGCAGTTCAGTGACCAGTGAAAGCAGACGGAGAAAACAAAACAGAATCTCAGGAAGATTTCTTAAAGGCTGCAAATTAACTTCCTGATTGAAAAAGTATTTCCTGACAGCCCTGCATGTGTGTTGTCGTACTACGTCGTAGTCGTTGTACGAACTGGAAACTGATGCTTTGATGTGTCACAAGTTCAAAGTACATTTTAAGTCAGTGAGGGAGAGAAGGGCGGGGGTGAGGGGTTGGGGGGTGGGGGGGGTTAACGTGTGAAACACTGAATTAGATCCTGTATGGAACAGGTTATATTATATTTTTACATCATATTTATTAACAAAGCTACAGTAATCCTGCCTCTAATCCCATTCTCCTCAATCCTAATCTGTGTCCTACTGAAATAAAACCCTGCAACATCAGCAGGTGGAGAAAATCTGGCAGTGTTGAAATCAGACCATGGAGTGTCTCCAATAATTTTCTAAATCAACAACAGTGAAATTTGAACAATAACAGTTTCTAAATTAGTGCAGGTTTAAATGAAAAACTAGGATTGAAAAAATATTTCTCTGATGGAACAAGTATTGCAGTTTTTCCTGGCAGTTGGTTTCACTGCAGTGGGAATAACCTTGGATCTGACAAGGTTCATAAATCCACAAAGTAGCTACTTTGTTTGATCTACAGATTAGAAAAAGGAATAAAGGTCGCTCTTATCTGAAGCACTTCACACTTCTCCTTCATCACTTGCCACAAAACCATTTCCTGTTGTGCTCATGTGAAATGTTCTACTGTCCTGACAGCTCTCTCTCTCTCTCTCTCTCTGTGTCTCACTGAATTTTATTTGTGTTTAAAAAGTTCTAATTTTCATCACCAGTTTCCTTAGCATCAATAATAATAATAATAATAATACATTTTATTTCATTTGAAAAAAGTGATTTTTTTTCATGCAAAAAGAACACGTGTATTAGAAAATACTTCATATTTAATAAAATATCATTTTACAAAACATCGTGAACATGAAGTGTTTGTCCCTTTCAAAATGTATCAAGCGGCCCGAAATGAACCCCCTAGCGGACCGGTTTTGGCACGCGGGCCGTATGTTTGACACCCCAGATAGATAGACGGTGAAAGAACCACGCCGCGGAAGAAGGTGTGGGAAAGTGATGGTGATGAAGAGGAACCTGACAGCGGGACTGTGTGCGGCGTCTCACTGGCGGCTGCTGCTCCGCAGCTGCATCTGCTCCAACTCTCTGTCTACACGCGGAGCACAGAGGAGGAGCTGCAGTCAGTGGCCCGAGGAGAAACTTCCCTCTCATTCGTGAGTGAGTGAGTGAGTGTGATAACAAGGTGAGGTGCAGCCCGTGGTCTCGGAGCATCAGACCTAGCACATGGACATGCAGACCTAGACCCAGGACCGAGACCAGATCCTGTGCTTTCTTCTTCTTTTTCTTGTTGAGGAGTTTGGAGTAGCTCCGTTCACCTCGGACACCATGGCTTTGTTTGTGATGGGAAAACCTGGAGAGAGCGCATTCATGGAAAGAGTCAGTGGTTCGGAGGTGAGAGCCGACTCTTTGTTGAGTGTGAGTCAGTGAACGACTTCCTCGCAGGCATGAACACCACGGTAGAGATGGGACGATTCCAGCCGCCCACCATCCCAGTGATCATGTTCATTTTCGGGGTGGTGGGTAATGTCATCGCCATCGTGGTGCTGCGAATATCGCGAAAGGAGCAGAAGGAGACGACTTTCTACACCCTCGTGTGTGGCCTGGCGGTGACCGACCTCCTGGGCACCTTGTTGGCCAGTCCCGTCACCATCGCCACCTACATGAAGGGCACCTGGCCCGGGGGCGACCCCCTGTGCCAGTACTCCGGCTTCATCCTGCTCTTCTTCTTCTTGGTCCAACTCAGCATTGTGTTTGCCATGTCGGTGGAGAGATACCTGGCCATCAACCACGCGTACTTCTACAACCAGTACGTCAACCAAAAACTCGCGGCGCTGACACTGTTCTCCATCTACGTCGCCAGTACCGTGTTCTGCGCGCTGCCCAGCCTGGGACTGGGGCAGGTGAAGCTGCAGCGGCCGGGCACCTGGTGCTTCCTGAACTGGCAGAACAACCGCACCACGGTGGCCACTTATAATCTGATGTACGCAGGTGTGAACTCGGTGATTGTGCTCGCCACGGTTATATGCAACGTGATGGTGTGCGGGGCGCTCATCCTGATGCACAAGAGGTTCATCCGCCGGACCTCACTTGGCACCGACCAGAGGCGGATCGCTGAGCTGCGGCGCAGACGGAGTTTCGGACGTTTGGCGGGAGCAGAGATCCAGATGGTGATTCTGCTGATCGCAACCTCCGTCGTGGTCCTCATCTGCTCGATACCCCTGGTCGTAAGTATCCTTTAAAACTGAAAACCGTAAAAGAACGTGGAACGCACGCGCAAAAGTTGTTGTCGCGACTTAAATGCATTTAAACAAAGGGGGAAAAGGCTACAAACAGAAACTAAAGGAAAACACACACATAAATAAATCATAGATTAATTCAAACTAATCAATAATTCAGACTAATCTACATCTCAAAAAAGCTCAAGTTCTATTTTCTATTTATTTTTTAAATTAAAAATGACACAGTAAACAGACAGCGGCTGCTCTCACTATTTGCCTCCTGAACTTTGACTTCCTCTTCACCTTGACATTTCTCCCAGCCTTGAGTGAGATGCTTCATGCAGCCCTATAATTCTGCCTGAATACACAAACACGACTGTTTTCATCTCTTTAAAGTGACAACTGTATGTACAAACCTTTTAACAGAGTAGTCTGCAAACATTTAAAAAAAAGGAAGTTTGTTCTTCTAATTCGGCAGCAGAGAAACACCAAGATTTCACATTTCAACTGCCACACAGCACGCAATGACAGGCAGAAATTCCTAAAATCAGTCATAGATAGGATGATCTTCACGGTGCTCCCCATGTTTAGACCTGTTTGACAGAACCTGTGGTTCTCCTAAAGCTTCAGAAATAACCAGAATAAATTTGAAAAAAAAAAAAAGTTTGTCTTTACTTAACCTATAGCAGATGAATACCTCTCACAAAAATAACTTTAACACGACAAAAAGGGAAGACTTTCCTGTGCCTACGATCTTTAAAAAAAAGAAAAAAGTCTGAATGTTTACAGCACTTTTGGGGAACCCAGAGGCCAAATGCACTCACATGATTGATGACACTGAGATGACTTTTATTTGGCCTCCTGCCACTGAGACACAGCAGTGGTTGCACAGAAGTCACTTTCAGCCAAAGGTCTATTTAGATGTTTTCATACCGGCCTCCTTAGATGATGTAAACGGAGCCAATTCTCTCTCTCTTGGAAGTCAAACATTTCTATTTTTTGTAGTTTGAAATGTTGTTCCATGTTCCATTATGTTTCATCCAAACATTTGTGGGCACTAAATATATCTAATGTTTTCTCTGCTTCCCTGCCAGCTGAGAATCTTTGAGAACCAGCTGTACAAAAACCAAAAAGAGGAGCCATTTGGACTGAATAAAGACCTGCTGGCCATCCGCATGGCCTCCGTCAACCCCATCTTAGATCCCTGGATCTACATCCTGCTCAGAAAGACCGTGGTGCTCAAGCTGATGGAGAAAATAAAATGTCTGTTCTGCAAAATGGGCAGACGGGGTCGGAGGGACGGGGAGCAGTTCCACTGTGCCAACGACCACCACTCCTCCTCAATCATCTTGAGGGACTCTCCGTCGCTACAGTCGCACGAGGCACGGGAAATAGCGAGCAGCACCTCACAGACATTCCTGTACCCATCGGAGGAAAACAGCGGGAGGTCGGGGTCGTTTCACGAAGGAGCACAGACAGACTCCGGTCCGCCAGTGACACAGACATTACAGGGCTCCCAGGAGGTGGAGGGGCCACCGCGGGGTCTTTCACAGACTGACTTGGAGGACAGCGCACCAGGCAGGCCGCTGAAAGAGGACCAGGTCTGCCCCAAGGACCAGGCTTTGCAAGTGACCTTCACAGATGAAACGGCCAACATACAGGAAAAATGCATCTAATGCTTAGAGTAACATGAACTCCACCAGTACTCCCACTGTTAAAGAACTGTCTGAGGACAGATGTGAAGTGGAGACACCACGATGAAGCCAAAGCTTCTGGAGACTGAAAAAAAAAAAAAAAACCTCCCATTGTTCTGTAAATATCCAGCGGACGCCAACTGAAATGATACTGGACAGATGTACCGAACAAAGCATTATCAACGTATTACTACTCAGTCACAGCTCACCACAAACTCCATACCACTTAACGCACTCCATGACACCGCGGTACAGCTATAACCAAGCAGATGATGAAAAGCATGACATCATAGAGGGGTTCTTTTGTTGCACTTTTGGATTCTAAACCCACCACTAGGCATCCGGTTAACATTTGTTTTGTAGCAGTTTGACGACCTGCATTGCAACTGTAAAGAATTAATGCTAAAATGTGATGTTTATTTATTCTGAGTATGAATTGTCTTCTCTGTGAGAAGGTCCAGATAGTTTGGAGTCACTTTAAATTGGTACAAGATGGATATGTTCATGATCTTTTTTTTTCTTTTATGTGTAGGAACATTTGCAAAGAATTGGGTCATACTGGTCCACAGAGCAGCTCTGACATCAAAGCCAGAACGGTACCAGCCCCTATATTCCATAACAAAAGGCAGCTATACTGTGGATTACTCACAGCTCCGTTACTGGAGGATGTAAGGAGCCCTCCAATCACGTCGTGGGTTAATACTAAATATGTATTCACTTTATTCCGACCGTGTACATTCTTTTACCAAATCGCTACTAATCTGAATCATCTCCACGGTGAAGTCAACCAGTGGACAAAAACTGAAGACACCGAGCTTCGTGATGTTCATGATGATTTTTTTTTTGTTAAACTTAATATGTATAAATGGATTAACATCAAACTAACTCTCTGGTTATTGTTGCCTGAAACATTCTGACAAATGATCTGTTTGTATTTTGGCCTGAAACTCTTTTTTTTGTTGTTGTTGTTGTTGTTGTTCCAACAGCATCGCAGTAAAACCTTGACTCCTCTGTGAATTAAACTCATAAACAGAAAATAAATTTTGAAAAATACTACATGAAACTATGCACTTGTTTTTATCACCACTAATATAGAAGACCTAATATTTAACATTTCGTTGATTTGTTGATGTAACGCAGGGGTGCGCACACTGTTTTTGGCCAGTCTAAAATGATTTACCAACAATGAAATATACCTCAAATATACACTTTCTCATATAGACCTGTTTATATACATTATATGTTGGGCTTTCAATAAACGACTATAGTTGTACGACACTACATGACTCAACACTTAACGCAAATGGTCTTAATTTAGCCCGAGTGATTAGCATCTAAAAATAGAACTCCATTTATACTATTTGTTTATTTATTAATATAAATCTAACTGCTCAACATCTACCAGTGCTCTCTTGGCGATCCTCTGGTAGATCGCGACACCTCTGATGTAACGTAATATTTTAATGGAAATTTGTAGTGCAGTTTTTTCCACCTTTGGCTGATTTTTTAAGTCATTTTTGGAGCACTTTTATTACTGAAAAAAAAACATCTACACTATGGATTAGACATCGACTAATGTTGAAAATTGACTGGATCATAATCATCCACTGATTGTCTTCGCTAGAAGAGACTGAAGGAACACACTCATTCATTACAAGGGAGTGTGTAATTTTTCATGTGAAAGCAGTGATTTACGTCCAGAATCCAGATTGGACTTCTGTAAATTAATGCACAAAACATTTCCTCCTGCCCACGTTTTATTGCCTTCATTACTTCTGCGTTTAAAAAAACCCCAACACAGCGTTTCTCCTTTTCATCCCCTCTTGCGGCAGCGCTGATGGCTAAAACATTTCTCACCAATCGTCACTTCTGATGACGGGTCAACACTCACCTGCAGACAGCTTTCGTCACCTCATTCCAAGACCCGAGTGGCCAGTGTCCAGAGGCTTCCCGGAACAGCAGAGAACCTCCATGCGAGAAAAGTGAGCCACTGCAGAGCTGAGAAATCTATTAAAGCTCCACGTCCTCCTGGGAGGCAGCAAATAATGATTGACAAAACAGTGATGACAGGATTCTAACAGAGGGCAAAGAGAAAAGTGCGTTTAGAAAGAGGCAGCAGTGAACGTCTCACCAGCTCGCAGCAGGTCGGACAGGCTGCGCAGACATTACTGTAAGAAGTCAGTAAAAACAATTAGAAGGTGCCACTCAAAATGTAGTCAGTGCTGATGCTGAAGGACCTGGCACAACAACGCTGTTAGAGACAAGAACGATCCAACTGCTGTGAAAATATTAAAAGTATTTGTGATTTCTTTTTTTTTTTTTTCAGGGCAAGTTGTTTTTAAGGGCTAGGAATTTTAAAGTAGGATGGGTTAAAAGGAACGGTTTAAACAGCCAATGACTGGAGGTCTAGTCACCGTTACTGCAGCACAAAGAGAAGGGATATTTTAAACTTTTACTGCAGTGAACCTCAACCGCTGGCCCACGGGCCAAATCCGGCCCGCTGAACCATCCACTCCAGCCCGCAACTGGACTCCATAACTGTGAGGATCAACGAGAAAATATCATGTGGTCCCCGATATTGAAGGCTAGAAGTACAAGAAACATAAAATAATAACGTTAGACAAAAATGTGATTTTTATTTGATTTTGTTTTGAGTTTCTGGCCCCCAAGATGCATGTCCAGAAAAACTCTGACCCTCCGACAAATACAGTTGGTGACCACTGCTTTACTGTGTAAGACCAGGACTCTCTGCTCTCTGCTTCCGAGCTAACCGCTACACTGTAGAACCGACAGATTATTTGTTTTAATTTTTTTTTTTTTTTTCTGTTGATGCGCCACAGTTCCAGTAATTTGTCATTTTCTTTGCTTGGTTCAACAACAGGAGGAGTTTCGTAGGAATCACAGGCTTTTAAATAGAGTTCAGCTGAGTTTTAAAAAGGCACTAGAGGCTGTGAAACCGAAGCGCCCTGAGTCAACATGGGTCCATCGGCTTAAAAAAGCAGATGTTGTCTTCACGGCGACATTATAAAAACAGAGTATCAAAAGCCAGTCAGACAATCAGAGAAGTCAATAGAACTCCCCCTCTTCAACCACAGTTCACACAAGTCTATCGAAGAGCCAAAACCTCCTTTTTAAATAAAAAAGAAAAGTCGACATCCTAGTAGAGAAATGATCAGCTGATTACCAACATCTGTTAATTTCATCCTCTGGCGAACATTAATGTCTTTGCCAAATTTCCTGGCCATCCATCCAGAGCCTGTTGAGAACGGGCCAGCACTAAGTGTAAACATTAAAGCTCTCCACTGACCTGGGAAAAGCCAGAGTAAACTGCACCGTACACTTGATTTTGTCACAGTCTCAGGATGACATTTAAAGTCTACTCAACAATCCAACACAAATCAATTTCTCTTGTAATAATAAAAGAAGCTGGAAGGTACAAGGGGTGAGTGTGCAGACTCAAGCCCAAATAATAATTAGGTGGATGACTCTTCTTCTTCTTTTTACTTTGACTGACTGCAGTCACAGTGGTGTGTATTTACAGCAATTCTCTCTTGGCACACTCTGAATACACACACAGGTGTCTCTCTCACTTATCATATTAGATAACATCCAATAACAACAAACGGCACCAGAAATGTCCCATGGGAGTGTCACAGACGAGGGTGTGACTGGGAGTCATTTTGTTTGTTTGATATTTGTTTTTCATTCAACCCACTTTGTCAAGATTATTTCTATTTTTGGACGTGCAGTATTGGATATACTGTGTGTACTAACACGTTATTTGGTATTATTTATGCAACTCAACCACGACTGTTCGTGTGCATGGCTGTCAAAAGAAGCTAAAAACAAAAAAAAATTCTGAAAACATTTCTGTCCACAAGGGGGAGTGGGGTTAAATTGAACCACTGAATTAGGGGCAGACTCAGACTCAACTCTACTGAAGTCTACTTCCTTTTGGTAATGGCTAAATTGAACCACTGAATTAGGGGCAGATGCACGATACGTTTTGAGCCAACTCTGCTGAAGTCTACTTCCTTTTGGTGATGGTGCTGTTGGTGATGCCCAGCACTCTCTTTTGCAATGAGAGTTCAATAGATCATTGTTTCCCAAAGACCGGGTCGCAACCCTCACAAGATGGTGGGTCACAAGAGGGGTTTTTTTTTGGGTCGTCTCGCATCATGTTTCCCAGGAGTTTACGAATAATTTCTATTGACTTGGGTCACGAAGGTTTGTGATTTTTAAAGTTTGGGAAACACTGCAATAGTCCAGCATGATGTCATGCATCATCACTGTTATATGATGAGCATGAACAGCAGCATCACGCTACAGCAGAGGCCAGAGATTATAGGGGCGGGGCTGCTGAGTAAACAGACTCCAAGAGGAAACTCTGTAAATGTATAGTCTCCCTTTTTTATCATTAGGTCAGTGTTGCCAACAACAATCCATCGAGCTTCAAAAGGAGACTTACTTTTAAAACTCTGATGCAAACTGATATTCTTTCATCATTTATCTAATTACAGTGTAGCACACAATTGACTTTGGACTACTGGTCTCCTGTAAGCTGTGAAAATGTCTCAAACTGGTGTCAAATAATGGAAAATATGACAGCCAGTGATGATGAAACAGGCCCGAGTGTCTGTTTTTCCAATCAACTGTAAAAAAAAAAAGAAAGAAAAAAAAAGTTTTGTGCTGTTTTCTTATATTGGACTACAACTTTTGTGTGGATAAAAGATCAAAACACACATACACACACATACAGAAACTAGGCCTCAGACCTGGTTTGCCCTGGAGCATGAGTTACTGAGTACCCATTTCTTTATCATTCCAATTAAACGTGTCGACAAATACAACGTCAAAATTGGCCGTGAGGTGCATTCTTACACAATGTGTCGAACACATGCGTTCACTTAACTACATGTATTTGTATTTTGGCTAGGAAAAAAAAAAGTATTTTGGTTTGGTCTAGTAGCAGCTGCTCCGAAATGTGACAGTGAATGTCAGAAAGCTTCATTTTCACTTGAAGGGCATCATTGAGAAAAAGTTAATTTGTTCTGAAAAGTACTTCTGGCGCAGCTCTAGAGACATTGTTGGTTGGAGTGTGATGATATTTCTCTCTCTCTCTCTTTCTCTCTCACACACACTCACAGATGGTGTGAATCTTTGGTAAATCTCTAGACTTTTCTTTCCTCTAACACTAGCACCAGATTGAAATTGTTGGCTTTTACTTAAATACCTTGGCTTCTCAGACTCTGGACTGTTCTTGTGACTTAATCCTTTACTTATTATAATGTTAACAGATGTAGGTATGCAAGGTCCGTCCTTGGGAAACTCTTGATAAACATCTTGCAAGTCTTTTTCAGGAAGATACTCTAAATTCCAATGAAAGTGCAGGAAAAGCCACCAACTATCACTCATTTGAACATTTATTTAATCACCAACAATTCGCCAACGCAGCATCAAGGAGTACTGTAACTTTAAGGGAAAAATGTTTCTCCAAACAGTTGGATACCGAGTGATTTCTCACAGGTGGTTAGCACTCAGTAACCACTGTGGATAATCACTGTGCATGTTCAAAAAAAAAGAAAAAAGAAGAAGAAGCGCTATTCCAGATATTTTATAATGGATATGTTAATGAGCTAAATAGAATCCATTTCAAACAGACCATGTTTGAAACAGAAAAAAAGCCCAGACTGCGTTAGTTAACTACTCAGAAACACTTTTCTCTGTAAATCTATAATAAATAGCAACATTAAGATGAAACAGATGTCAGAGTTTGTAGCTTGGCATATCAGAGTCTTGATGCGCCTCTGCAACGTGTCAGTCTTTTTGTGATGGATGGATGTTTAAATTTCTTTTAACACATCTCGTGCAACACTCACTCGTTCAAACGGAAAATGAAAAAATGGCGTTTGCTTTTAAAATTTGATGAATGCTTTTTTTTCTTTTTCATGGTTTTCATGCAGATTTCAGTGTAATTGTTTTGTGCACATCCAGCACTTTCAGAAATAACGCAGTTCAGTCCTAAGCTCAAAGACAGAGATGGTTCACTCCTGCTGGGACCTAAAGCCTAAAGTCCACGTGCTTTGACAAAACTTGCCTGGGGTGGTGTGGCTGTGTCTCCGGACCCTTCCCCACTGACTACGCTTCGAACATTTCCCTCAGAGTCCAGAACCACCGTTGTCCTCTTCAGCTCCTCGTATCGTGTCTGACGCTCAGCGACGGCCACGCAGGCGGCGAGCACCTCGTCGGATTCAAAGTCATAGTCCTGCTCCAGCTCGGGGGCATTGAGAACGCATCTCCTGGTCTCCTCCTCCTCCCGCAACTTCTCCTTGGTTGCAAGATGTTGCTTCCATAACTTCTGTGCCCACGCCAGGTCTTCTTGCCACAGGCTGCGCTCTGATGGGCACAGGTGGATCGCAACCTGGAAAGACCTCAGAGCCTGCAGGGACAGTGCTGCAATCAGCATGGAATTCAAACATGTGTGTGTGATCACAGGCGGCGAAAGAACGAAGTGTTTATGTGTCAGAGGACAGTTAGCTTGAACTCTTTTAGGGCCTCATCGTGGGCCCTTGGTAATGCTGACGACAAGCAGTAAAACACAGGCACCTGTGCAGCCAAATGAGCAGGAAGCTTGTTTCATCAGCAGTTCACCCAACCAGACCATAATGCTCTCTGTGTGGCCCTGTCTGCAGATTTACTGTTCAATTAACCAGCCATCAGTGTTTGGTAGCTGACTGAGCGATTTCGCATTGATTTTGGGACAATAGTTTACAACCTCCAAGTATTTATTGGACCTGATAACAACCTTCATCTTTAATGGCTTTCTGTGTGCGAAGCTGAAATGAATTCAGCACGACATGCTGTTTGAGATGAGTAATGATCTCATGGAGCAGGTCAGACAGGTGTCAGACACCTGTCAAGCCCAGACAAAGTACTGCGTGACTGCTGCGTCAGGTTCATGGAAATTGGTAAATGAATCAATTATATAAAACAAGAACAAACACTGCTCCACCTGCACGGGGATGTTGGCAAGTGTTGGACATCTTATTTTTCCAGTTGGTACTAATTTCAAAAATTCTAAAGCTATGTGTCATCAGTACTGTGTTAAACAGAATTCAAATCATGACATTTTTCATTTTGTTATGTCAAGATAAGCGGCACTAGCTTTGCAGACAAAGTAGCCAAATGAAAAGTTAAATATTAGGAAAAAAGAAAAAAAAATCTCTAATTTATTTCTTTAAATCTCCATTTAAATCTAACACTTCTGCAAACTTCCTTCTTTGGGACAACCTTTCAAACCAGGTTACAACCTCTTTTTTTTCCAAATATTCTTTCAGTTTTGGATGGTGAGCTAGATAATAAAAAAGTTTGGTCTAAAACACAACATTTGACACAAATCAAATGTTCATTTTTAAGGAGTCAAAAACCTGGTGAAATAAAACGTGACAAATCCAACACTTTCTGACACACCGTCAGAAAAGGTTGGAGACTCGTGTCTGCACATGTTGTAGTTTGTAAAATTAGATCATTTTTAAATTTCCGTATTTCCCAACTTTTTGACTCACTCATATTCATTTCAAGTGTATCCCCAACATTCTTAAATGGCACATTTAAAAATAAACAATTCCAACCGTACATTTCTGGCAAAAGGTCAAAGAAATAACTTTCATTGTTTTCTGACACCTGCTCCACACCGCAGAACAGAGGAACAAAGGCAAGGCATTAAGGCCCAGTCCTGTTCCACTGTGTGTTAATTAGATCCTCAAAGAGTTAGGGAACCTGCAGCTTTGCAACAGTCTTTGTTCTTAGGACAACAGTTTTATTTCACTGAAAAAGAAATGAGAGAGTGAGTGGCAACAAAATTAGTTTTCTTTGTATTTTAAGTGGTGAACAAACTTTTTAAGGCTGGGCTGCTTGGTTTTGAATTTCACTATAATATGAATGGTTTAATAATATGTTTAGAAAAAAACAAGAACCTTATCAAAATGTCCACATGTGGTAATCTGAACCTTCCAGGTCCTTTTAATCCCAAAGAGATTAACTCCAAGCCATAAACAAGGAGACGCATCTTAACCGATGTCACAGCATCGTGAGAAAACCTCCCTTTTTCAGTTGCACCTGTCCACAGCTGTACTGTGAGTCACACCTCATATGAAAATCCAACCCGTCGTCGGCCAGGAACAAAGCTTTGTGGTTAAAACCAACATGTGGTTGTGTCACGGAAGCAACGACCTAGTATTGTAAAACTATTGTAAAATCTTTAGAATTTTTTTTTTTTTCAATATGCATGTCTGAATATTAAATTGTTTCAACACAACAGAGAGCTCAATAGGGAAATTTCTTTAAACTATTTTTTTTTTAACGTCAAACACCAACAGCCACTGCTTATACTGAATAGCCTACCTATTCATTAACCAGGCGGTGGAAAAGTCATGACTTTTCCAATTTTGGTTGAAACATAAATAACCTGCACATTACAAATGCAGCTGTTTGTGCTGAAACACTGGTTTAATCTTTAACAGACCAGGTCTAATCCTTCTGAAGCTTCACCTCTGCTGCAGGCATCAAGGTCAAGAACTATGTAACAGTGGGATTGAGATACAGCATGGAAGTATGGAGCTGTCAATGTCAGATCTTAGTAAATGGTGTGATGAGTGGTAAGACTCAAGGCCGGCAGCCATGACTGGGATTTTGCACCTTCCGATTTTGTTGTGCGAGACAGACGCTAGACGTAATACGATGAGATCAAGAGCCGACTACCGAAGAGAGAAAAATAGGGAAAAAGCTAACAAGCAGTAAAACATGTCCATGCATACAGAACCCTAAAACTGGACTGAACAAGCTGGGCTAAAAATACACCTGAGCTTTTTTTCCCCTCTCACCTCCCCACAGCTCCATAAACGAGGGGGCGTGTCTATATTTGGTTTAGTTTAAGTTCAAGTAACTTACAACACTTCCTATTGTTTTTGATGCCCTAGGACAGGTCTGTTCCTCAAAGACATGTAGGAGCAACACACAGCGCCACGAGATGAAAGGTTTCGTGAGTTCAGCCTCGCTCACTTGGCTCCAAATGTGCGAACAGTGCAACTGTGATCTGAAGGTTTCGTACACCTACAGGTTCTAGCATGTTCAAGGGCAATTTAAGCAATCGTCCAAGCCCCAGGCACCTGGGTGTGCTTTGAAACGAGCACTTCATCTCAGGAGCAGAGTTCGCAACCGGGAGTAAACAAACTGACTTATCATAACGGCTCTTCAAAAACAAGGACGCCGCTGATTTATAGACGGCTAGGAAAACAGGTGTCGTTTGTTGCAAAATCAAACAGTGACATGTCAACATTCCAGTGAAGGCCATTAATGAGTGATTGAGCAATGAGTCATCCATCACGAGGAAATCTGATTGAAGTGAATCCTTCATGTACAAGTCTGAGACAATGGCCACCTTTGTAACTGAGGCCTAAAAGAGTCCTGAAAGCTTTTGGATGATCGAGAGCTACTGATTGGCTCTCGAATACATTACCGTCTTGGTTTGTTGTCACCTCTTGGCATCACTCACCATATCCACCTCACCCAGGTTGAGTTGGGCACGGCCCAGCGTCTGCCAGCCCTCCCACCAGAGGGGGCGAAACTTGACAACCATCTCTGCTGTCTTCACTGCTGGAAACACTTCCTGCAGAATGGTCAGGACCTGTGAACACACACCGCAATTATCGCCACAGACAACAGGTGGGTTTTTTTGGGGTCATTTCACATGGTAGGAATTAAGTTGAAACTTAAAAATTTTTTGCAGAGCAGAAATAAAGTCAATGTAGTGAAGGGATAAAAAATGCTAAAACATTTGAAAAAAACAACAGGAATATAAATATAAAAGTTTGGTTCAAACTAGAGTGCATTTTTCACACATCTATAATTTAACTTTAAAAAATGGTCATTGTCTTTTACTGTGTAACATTACACATACAGATACACACTGACACACACGTACTGTATATAAACATACATACATATACACAAACATATATATTTATATATAATTTTAACTTTATAAGGAACTACTACCCAACTACTCAAAAGGTCAAACAGCAGGAGTGTTTTTTGTTTGTTTTTTTACTGAAAACAGGTTATATTTTGTTCTTTTTATTGATTTTTAGATTTTTTTTAAACACTGGATTAGACGAGGACATTCTCTTGGATTCTGGATACATGAATAATTCTTACTTGTGACGCTACATGGCACCTTTTTATTTTTTTTACAGTACAAACTGTTCTCTGAGATCATACCTGTCAGTTCAGCCCTGCAGCTTCAGAGGTGTGAAAGCAGAACAGCTACACACTCATCGGAACATTCCTCTTTGTTCAGGGTTTTGATGACATTCAACAGCTCCATATATTACATGTTTAATCTTTAAACACCTTCATTTGGATTGTTGAACATAACTGGGTTATCAGCATAGAGACTCCTTGTAATTATGATTTATTGCAGCCTGGAAGACAAGGTGCTGAGAGGCGACACTTTTGTGTACGACTCTTGAACAGTCAATGAAAAAACATTTTTAGAAATTCTTATAGGCAGCACTGGAAGGTGTTCATTTTCCAGCACGGTGCACTTTCTGCCTGGGACTGAAACATAAGTGCCTGAAAGAGTCAGCACTACCGTTGTCAGCCAGACGACCATATATGTGGTTAGATGTAAGTTTTTGGTTGAAGCTACTTCTGACAGTAAATGCTGAGCAGCTCTTCGTTGGACTGTAACTGTAGCATTGGTTTACGTACAGCAGTTAGCCTGAAGTGCCAAACACTGACAGTAGGAAATGGCGTTAAGGATGTCACTGAATAATATCTGTGTCCTGGTGTCGAGGGCGTTATTCAGAATGATCAATAAGACTAATGTGGCTATTTTTTTTTCTTCCCGTAAAACACTCGTGTATTTATGGCTAAAATACAGTAAGTGAAAAAACAGATCTGGCACAATCGTAAAACCACGGGCAATTTCAGTCAGGGCTACGTGCAGTCCAGTCGACACATTTTCACTTGCCTTTTGGAGATAGTTCAGTTTTAAAGAATGCTTCTGGTTTTTGTCATCCTGAGAGACAAAATAACGACAAAAGACCTGGATTCACCGCTGAGTTCTTCTTAAGTCTGTACAGTACTGACGATGGCTCACAGGATTCTAGTGTCATGAGCAGCAGACCCCCAACAACAGGGTCCTTGGGTAATGTGCCACTCCCTGTCTTCACCAAAACTACACAGCATCCTGTGAGTTCTGGTGTGAAATTTTAAATCCTGCCAAGTGATACCTTTCCTGTTTGAAGTCATTCCTTCTTTCGAGTTCTCATTTGTAGACTCCAGTTAGACTTTGGGCTGGGCGATATCGACTAAAAGTCATACCTCGATATTTTTTAGCTGAACTGCGATACTCGTTTTCCCCTAAAATATTACGGCAGAATAATTTCTTTCCAGAACCAAACCCTTTAAAAAACAAACAAACTCTCAGTTTATAAGTTTAAGCCACAAGCCAAATGTCACACATGCACCTCTACTAACAGGTGTCACATAATATCAAAATGTATACAATAAATTGTACCAATTTATATATATTTATATATATAACTGTTTAATATATAAACTAAAAATGCACCTTGAATAAAATTAAACATCTCTTTCCTGCATTACAAAAACACACAGATCCTCTAAACGCTCTGTTTCAGTGTGCTTAAATTTCCAATGGTACCTGAATGCCCCTTGTTCGAGACATTATACAATGTTAAAAAAATGTTATATAAGTTATTTCAACACTATATATAAACTATAACTATAAATATATTTGTATATACAAATAAATAATAACAAATAATACAGTGCATTTCTTTATATACATCTTGTCTTTTTTTTGTTTTTTTGGCCCATTTAAAAAAATAATTGAATTAAATCAAATCAAAGAAAAATTATCTATACATTTAAAATGTACTTAAATGATCAACAGTTACAGCCCTAGAAACAAGTGACTAATATAATTAATATTTCTAATTAAAAGTATCACTGTTTAGTGTCTCTGTCATTGAGAGGCTCACAGGGGTTCATAAAGTATCACTGTTTAGTGTCTCTGTCACTGAGAGGCTTCAAGAACACAGGGTTCGCGTCTTTCGCCTTTAGATGAGGCAAGAAAACATTCAATCTGGAAAAATGGAAGATCATAATGAAAAAAAGCCCCCAAAAATATTCCCACATCCCTAATTAAACTCATTATTGTACAAAATCTGCAACACTTTTCTTTTTTTTTTTTTACAACCACAGGAACCACTTTTCTGCATCAGCACTATCACGTTCACACTGAAATCATTCCAGAGAAAAGTGGTCACACACAATGCACTCAAAGGCTGGTCGACTCAGTGCAGAGAAAGTGATGAGCAGAACTAAGAGGCAAGCGTTGCCATAACCACGTTCATCATCTGGTCAAGTAATGAGAACACGATGTGATTCAGCCTATTTTCATCCTAATGATTTAAGAATAACATCAACCCCGATAATGGACACTAGATGTGTTGTAGTCACACACAGTGGAGATGGAGTTGACCAGAAACAGATGTCTGTGCATAAGTCATACTCCATGTCAGTAATGGCACAGGATAAAAAAAAAAATCTCTTTGTGTTAGAGATTTCCAGGCGTGGTCCTTTAATGATTTTCTTCTCAAATAACCTATAATAGATAATGTAATATTAGGCATACAGTGACATAGATGCTGATGGCTGTGTGCAAATGTATTGTGTTAGTTGCAGTAAATGAATAAGAATTATAGGTATGAGCAACTTTCCCCTCATTAACTCTTCCGGCTTCTATGCAATGGCGCCGAGTGCATGTGAGGGGACAGTGAAAAGTGTCAAGAGAGAAGAGACGGGAGGGAGAGGGACAGAAACAAAAATGCAAAGTATCGAAGAGATGCATGGAACAAAGGGAAGTGAAAAAAAATTCGGCCCAAAAGCCAAAACAATAAATCTGTTTGAAGTATACTGCTGACTTTCAGCAATGCGATCACCATGCCGATATCACTTATCTGCCCGAAACATACCAGCGTGGCAGCTGAAAGAAGGACAATGTCTCCACGATGGCTGATAAATAAATCACATACACAGAACTGTTGGCTATGAGTTCCTTGGAATATCCTGCACACAAAAAGCTCCTATCAGATGTACAGAACGGCTCTATCCAGATGTAAAGCTACACCTCCAGACTCTGCAGGCAGCTGTTGGACAGCATCATGTTTTAGACACACTTGTACCAGAAAACAGCAGAAACATACAGTGTATCAGCCATGAAGTCATAGTCCATTTTATCCACATTACCCAAAGACTGGCAGCTCAACAGACAAGTCTTCCAACTGTGTTTTAACCCTTTGCACTCTACGGTTATGTTGTTTATGACACCATTTTATTTATAATACACAGCAGAGGAGGCACAACTTTTTTCATCTGACAGATTAATGAAAAAAAATAGAAACTTTGAATTGTGTGTTTTATGAAACATTTCTTTAGAAACATTTTGAAAATAACAAATTCTTGTCTGTAAACGAACTAAAGTATTTTAAGAAATCCCATCCCTAGTCCTTTCTGAATGAACCGTTAACCTAACCCTGCATGCTTTTGGTGAGTAAACTCCGTGGATTGAACCAACAAAGCTGTGATACTCTTGCTGTAAGGTAGAAGCACTGATGACATTTCCAGTGTGTGGCAACCAAAGCCTTCAATTTATTTTTCATGAGTTACTGATTTAAAAGCCCTTTGATAGTCAGTGTTTTGAAGCCTGGATCTACAGTCCTGCTGCTCATCCCTGGCTCTGGTGCTGACTATTCTCCTCTGGGCCGTCGATTCCATTGTCTTTTCAGACTCTTCTTTTCTGTTTAAATCAAGCTCAGAGACCATTGACAGCACCCATTTATTTACTCGCTCTGTTTTGGATTTGATATCAACTCTGCAGACGAAGCTTTCAAAACCCATAATTGATTGTGACACTAAAGCTTCCAGGCTTAAGAGTTGCTGAGGTCCCAAAAAAACAAAAAAACAAAGCCTCGCTCAAATTTGTTCAGATACCCCCAGGTTCATCAATTTGCATCAAAAATTTGAATCCCTTCCCAGACCACCTTGCAAAACACATCGGGGTACCATATTTAATTTTTCCCCTCCTCACTGAGGCCTCGTATCTGGAATTTATCGAACCATAATGTCTTTAAACAGTAACACACAAGTTCCAAAAGCAGCCAGGAAGGAAAAATGGGAGTGGAGTACACAGACGACTGTTGGAAAACTATCTTAGACAGAGTGAACCCCTCTTCTTCCTCTGTTCGACAAAATCCAATCAACCTAAAAGTAGTGCACGCAGCTCATTTGAGTAATTCCACAGTGCACAAAATTGCCCCTGATAACAATCTTAAAAGGGACTCCTGTGGCACAGACTGATCAGAAGCACATGTTTTATCCTCAATTTTTAAGGTTTTTTAAAGGTTTTATAAAGGTGTTAGACAACATTTTACTATGACGCTGGCTATTTTTAGAAACACTGTCTGTAGTGTTTTTAGAAAACTGATAAAAATGTTTTTCAATGTGGAATTCACATGGCTACTTAGCCCAGACTAACGACGTTATTTAACTGGATGTGTAACGGCTGAAAATATTTTTTCAACTAATTATTGTCCTTTTAAAAATTATGATTGAAAACACCACACACCGTCTTTAACAACTGCAATCTTTTACTTTTACTCACTGTATTTGCAACACAGTATAACTAACATGACCACAAACCAATACTAGAATTAAAATGTCTCTGAGGTCGCCAGAAATGTGTGAAATGTGTGAAATGTCACAATGGGGTCAGAAGCCAAAAAAGGTTGGGAACCATTAACTTAATGCCAATATGAATAGAAAAAGACATGCCAAATAGGACAATAAGACAAAAAAAAAGAACATATACTAAACCTGAGACTTCATCTCATACAGAAGTGGGTCGTCGGGGGTGAGTTCAATGGCCTCGTCCCATTTCTTTATGGCCTCCCAGTGCCTAAAGAAAAAACACACACACAGCCTTTAGACACATAAAATCTAAACCTAAATATATTCATTCTTTAACTGAAACCACAACAACAGACACCCAAGATATATAATGTGTTGCACCACTCCAGGGCTTGACATATGGAACATTTATGATCTATAGTTGGTTTTTGGTCGGCAGTTTTAGTCACAGAGAATTAAGCATCAACTCCCCACTCAGACGGTCACAGAGAATTAAGCATCAACTCCCCCACAATAAAGCAATAAAACGAGCAGCCACGATAATGGTCCCCACCCTGAAATTTGAAGTTATGTAAAATAACATATGCCCACATGTTTGTTAAGTGGACTCCAAGAAGACACGTCTCCCTCCAAATGTCTGCTGTCGCTGGTTATAGAAATCACTTGAATGATTGGAATGTCACCGCCAACATTTCACTGCGAGTGCATAGAGCTAGTCAGTCAATTCAACAATGACATTCATGTTTTGAAGAGAGTTGGCGAGAACACGCATGACAAAACAAGGACTATAAAAAGGTTCATGTAGAGGCAGTTTGGGGTCAACATTTATTTACATTGTGCAGAAGATGTGAAGCCAGTTCTGACAATACCAGTGTCTATATGAGGGTCTTCTGAGGTTGAGTAATTGCTGGATCATGGACTGTAAATAATGGATTTGAAGGAGTGAAGCGATGTGAGGTAGTTTAGAGAGTTTCAACAGCAGAACGTTTTAAATGAATAACATAAGACGTCTATTTCTTCTTGACTTAAGGGAGGCTCAGCCCACCGTATGATACACAGCCCCATGATGAGGACAGACACGAAGGTGGATTTCATTATAGTTGTAGGATTGGAAGACGACCAACTACTTTGATTTTTAATTTTTGAACGGCTGCTGTCAGGCCAAATACCTACGGTTTGGTATGACTCAACATGAGTCCCAGTGCCAAAGTGAGAGTCACTGGTGGAGGTGGAGGAAAGAGGGCACTTCAGGTTTTTTTGCATTTAAATTTTGTTTTTCATAAAGATCGGTTAGCGCTTTGTCCAGGCTGAGCATGTAAAAAAGTATGTTGAGCTAAAAAAAATGTAAATATTAAATTCAATTACCTTTATAAACCTTATAAATGTCTGTTATGTGTTATGAAACTTTTGTAACATACACAAAAAACCCAGCAGTCATTTTGATTGGCCACTGAGTTGTCATGGAGACATCTATCGAAGTTGGGTGAGAGAAGAGTGAAACAATGAGAAGTGTGTAACTAAAGCTGCTTTTAGACATGCACTAAAGTCTGCACATTTTCCAGAGATCATCTCCAGGATCGGTATGTGAGAATGCAGAAGCCGCTTTTGGACGTTCTCAGGGATTCTCCTTCTAGCTTCCGAGGATAATCTCTGGAAAATACAAGCTCATGTGAGAAAGCAGCGGGATAATTCCAAATAATCCATACCAAGTGAAGTGCAAGAATGTCCTGTGCCCTCGGTGCCTACTGCACATCTGGACCCTCAGAAGATTCACCTGCTATTGTAAAGGCATTTGACCGAGATGATTGACAGCCTCACCATATGCCACGTGCTGATCTCAACATTCTGACAATGCTGTGACCCGGTAATATACAGTAGATAATAATTTAAGTTATTGTATGAAACAGTGTGAATGATACTGAGCAATAAAAGTGACAAATTCAGGAGCAACGAGGTCAAAGCACATTGTATAAATGTTTACAGGAACTCCTGTTGACTTTTACAACACCAATAAATACTTTTATCTGTAGTTTGGTAAAGTGACCTCTTGCTTAACTTTCAAAAAAGAAACCAGGAGGTCGTCTATGTACATCAAGCACTGGGCCTTGGCCTCTAATTTATTAATGATGCAACTGAATCAAAATTGAGGCAGAATAACGTTAACAGTCCTGTTCCTGTACCCGTAATATTAAACATCCTAAAGGACCTTGACCTGCTGGACTGGGATCAGTTTATCATCATTCTGAGGTTTTATTATAGCCAATGAGTTTAACACCTCATGCAGCATGTGGCTAAGAGCTAATCTTAGTGTCCATCGCTTCTTTCGTCCATGTTCAGTCTCTGTCAAACAAAATGAATAACCTGATAGGATCATGTTTTTAAGGGGATTACAGAGAGCCATGATGTCATGCCACATCATATTTTAGAGGGGGTCAGAGGAGACTGGAATAATCCGCTGTTTTAAAAAAGTCCAGCAGAAACACAGGTTAAAAAAAAAAAATCTTTTTAAGCTTTTATAAGAGAAAAATACTGCAACACATTCTACAAACATTGGAACAGTCTAAAAGAAAAAAGAGAAAATAAAAGAGCAAAGCTCTGGGAGGAAATTCAATGAGCTAACAGGTTTTGGTATCAAAACTAGGTAAGCGCAGAATCCATCAAGGGAACAACCTTTGGCAGGAAGAAGGGATTGTGCTTGAACATGTTGTGATAAACACTTCCAGAGAATTGTCTGTCAAATGGTTTTCAGCACAAGAACAGAAATCTCTGTTCATTAGGTCCAGTGACAGAAACTACTACCGAATGTGCATGACCTTCAAACCTTACATCGACATTGCACTGGAAACGCCACGCTACCATAATAGACGCGGCCACATGGACTGGCTTAACACAGTCCATCACTGCATCAAAACGATCTGCGAGACAGAATCAGCCAGAGAGGAAGCTATACATCAATTTGTGCAGAAATGCTGTCAAGTTCTCAGGGCCAGACTTCATACATCGAAGATGTCTTAAGCAGCTGAAGCCTTTTATACAGCACCGATGGGCCAAAATTCCAACGTAGAAAACTCCAACACACAACAGCATGCTCAGGTCCCAGAGGATTAAAGTGTAAATGATAGAAAAGGAGGAGGAAACCCAGCCGTACACTTGCCTCCATCCAAACTCTGGTGAGTGTCTTCCAAATATTACAGTGTATTCTTTCATTTATCTTCATGAGGGGAGCTGGAGCCGACCCCAGCCGTTGGGGTTCAACCCGGACAACTCACATTTAACTATTCACACTTCCACACATACCAATTTAGAGTGTCCAATTAACCTAATCCTACATGTTTGTGGAGTGTGGGAAGAATCCAGACTCCCCGAGAAACACCTCCCCCCACTCACACACTCCCTCACACTCGCGCTCAAACGCACACACACATAACATGCATACTACAAACTACCAACAGAAAGACTGAGGATTCAAACTAGCCATCTAGTGATCTTCTTGCTCTAAGTCAAGCATGCTAACCACATCTGCCGTACGGCCGTACGTTCTACATTAGTTTATATTTAATATATAATTATATTACATAATAGGAAAAAACAGGTAAATGTTAAAAGCAATGTGTTAATGTTTTTTTTTACTACATTTATGGTATTTTAGCACATGTACCTGCACTCTGTATAATCAATAACTTCACCATCCATCTACTTATAGTTGTGCTGAAACACAGTCGATAAAAACGCTGTCATTTACACACACTGAGGGAAAAGCTTTTTGTTTCATCTTAGCATCTCAGGCTTAAAATATCATTTCAACACCCAGCGAGCTTTTGTGGAGGCTTTAACTTCAGGTCAGACGCCCGACTATGGTCAGACCAGCTACACTAAGCACAGGGCAGGATGAAACTCTATGACTGACACAGTGACTGACACTATTGTCATATGGATTTTGAGCGACTGTAGACTGATTATTATTGTTGAAGACAAGGACTTCATTGACATTTTGAAAGGAACTCAACGCATTCGATACACAGTAACGACTTAAGTCCACCAAGTCAATGATGCAATATTGGTCATTTAAGTTATGACATTAGTCCACTGTGAATAATATGCAACTAACCTGTGATTAATCAGATTAAAAACTTTTTTAATTAGTTGACAACTTTGACCCATTATTTAAATTCAGCAAATTTAGGTATTGCATAATCTCAACATATAGAACTTATGATTTAACTTTATGGACTTCTGTCTGTGTTTCAGTGCATTTCTTCATTGTGGAACCATTTTCTTCCCACTGAGCCAGTGGAGGTTAAACTAACACAGACAAGTCCAGTGACTCAGACGTAGCAGCGTCAGTTTTATGGGTCACTGCAGGCTCACTCCACACTGGTTTCACCACTGTTTATCTACTGACCTGGTTCTGCACGTATGACGGTAAATTCATTCCAATCTCCTGTTTGTTTAAACACAGGAAATGAACCCGTTAAAATGTTCATTATCCCTCACACTGCCCCTCCTCCTCCAGTCAATATTGACTCAACAGACACTTCCTGCTCGTATCCTAAGGACAGTTCCTAGTTTTGACTAAGTGTTTGTCTGGTCTATATTAATTATCGCCTTTTAAGTCAGACATGTAAACAAACCAAAGGGCAATTTAAAAAACCCATAATAAGACCAGTAACAACAGTAGGTTATAAAATCCTGATTACAGCCAGAAGCAGGACCAAAGCATGAGAAAATGTACCACTGTAAGAATGTGAGGAAATGTGTACCATGGTGATGAAATCTCACCAACAGATGAAGCAAATGAAATTAAAAAAAAAAAAAAACTTGGGAGGAAATTAGGCAATACGCTGTGCACCACATGAAGCCTGGAAGATAAATATGGCTGCTCTATTGTTGTAACGCCGTAGATAAATCAAAGGCAGGGCAGCAGCAGGGAGGGATGAATAAGGGAGGAATTTAAAGAAATATTTGAAAAATACTGCATGAGAAAACATTTGTGTTTGGTTTAAAGACAGACTGGATAAATAAGAAACTCCCCGGGATCAGAATCATGCCTTGGGTTAAGTGAAAAAAGAGAGCGTAGTGGAGCATTGTTAAGACGATGGCGTCCAAGAGGAGGAAACACACCCCAACACATGGTTTTGTAAACATGCATAGGAACGCTGCACCAGTAATGCAACTGACTAATATAAACCACAACACCAAAAATACTATGTATTCCAACAGACTATGAATACCAGATTTTAACCCCCAAGCTACTTTTTTTTTATCAAAAAAGAAAAAGACAACATGCAGCATAGAAACTGGAAGGTGAACAAATCAAGAAACTATGTGCAGTATTTAGATGATGAGACACAAGGTCTAAAAAAAAAAAAAAGTACCACACCTCCTAAAACCCATCATCCAAAATAGATATGTCATAACTACATCTACTGGATGACCTGTTTTTCTCCCCCACCATTTACTAATTGCCTTTTTTGTTATTTTGTCAGTTTTCGCTGTGACGTCTAAATGCTAAGTGAAAACTGTCAATCACCTTTTGTGCTACCTTACAACTGGCTCTTGACTCATGCCAGAATCTTTGTGAGAGTGCGTTACAAATTTTTTTGACATATAAAGACTCTGAATGAGCTTTCTGTTCGCCTTTCAGTGAGACTATTTACGAGGGAGCGAGCAGTCAGCGCTTTATGTTTTTCTCTTTGTTGCCTTCATTTAAAAACACATGTCTGTCAGACAAACAATGGAAATGCTAGGTTTTTATTTCCCTGGTTGTGCAGATGAATAAGTGTCAACAAGTCCATTCATGTACATTACAAAAAGGGTAATTACACGTAATGTTTTCTATTGTGCCCGTGTTCCTGCGCTGCTCTCAAAAGACAGATCCCAAAATGGTTACATTTGCACTGCCAAACGCTCAGTTCAGTAATGACTATGGATAGTAAAACTTTTTTTTTTCATAATAATTGAGGGAGAACAGGAAATCATACCTGACTCGTGGCCCGATTCATTTACAAAGAAACAACACTAGCTGGCCCTAAAAGAACAGCCAAACGTTACATAAGTCATGATTGACTCTGGACACTCAGATTACACGCAGGTTCAGAAACATTTAAACACAAGTAAAGGGAGAATGACATGTGAGGTCAATATTGTTGGCGGAAAAGGAAAAAAAACCCCTCCTGACAGACACCATCTCAAACCTCAGAGCAGCCATTACTGGGCAGAAAGACATCATTTCCTCAACACAATCCACTTTCTCCACGCAAACACAATTATGGGCTGAGGGCAAAGCACTACATCTTCTGGGCTAAGGGGTTTTCACAAAGTGATTGTTGTTAGGCTCAAAAGTCAGTTATAATAAAAATGATTATAAGGGAACACTCTCTGCAGCCGCCGTCTAATGCTGGTTTACATCATAAGTGCACATTTTCTGCACAATGGGCTATTTAACATATGATACATTTTAAAAACAAAACCCATACAAAACCCTATACATCATTCATAAATATATATCTCAGTTCCTCAATTGAAATTTCAGCCTACTCAAGTTTGAATTACTGTTATACTGTTCTTTTAAAACATCGTGAAAAAAAAAAACTCAAGTTTGAATTACTGTTATACTGTACTTTTAAAACATCGTGAAAAACAAAAAAACAATGAGAAACTGTTTTGCTTTAACTGAAATAATAAACGTCAAATAAAAGGTTGTTGGGTTTTTAAATCAAGGGATTAAAGAATGCTTGTATGCGCTGTGCAATGGCGCTCTCTTCTGGACAAAATCTAAAGTGAGCCCTTAACAGTATAACATGCTTCGTTGATACTGAATCCATCGAAAATAAAAAAGGTAGGTTCAGAACATGGAACTAGGTTTTGTTTTATCGTTAATATTTAGAGATGCACCGACGAAGCCGACATTTTCCTTGTTTAAAATTAGTAATAGATCTGGTCTGACTAGAGCAATTAAGCAGAGTTTTGTAATGTGGTCACATGGTTTGGTTAAAAAAATATAAATTGTATGCAATGGTGTTATTTAAGTGAAATTCCAAAAGCCATGTTAGGCTTAATTAGTCACTGTTATTTTATTTATATAGAAATAAGGTTCTGAACATTTTTATTTTCTAGTCTCCTATAAATTTGTTTTAGCAGAAGTTTATGATTGTTGGGCTATTGTTGGGATTTGGGGGTACTAAGATAAATTCAAACCTATATTTATTTATTTTTATTTCGGGGTACTAAGATAAATTCAAACCTATACTTATTTAGATTTTTTTTTAATTATTACTCCTCAAAGCAGCGTAATTAATATACACAGTATTTGTCGAATAGATTTTTACAACTGGATATGAACGTGGGTTGAATATCTTCAAAACACAGTCCAAAAAGGTGACGATTGGGGGAAGTGGCTAATTGGACTAATTGGTCTATACGAGACTATATGCAACCATTGTCACATCTAAGACGTACAGGACAGAGGGAGTGATTGACACAATAAGAATGTTGCAATTTATACGTTCATTTTTGTTTTATATAAAAATTAAAGTTGGTACACCTCACCTGCCTTGTTCAGCCAGCTGGGAGCCTTCATCCTTGAGTCTCTTACTCTTCACTGCACAGTCCTCTAGCAGGATCTCTCTCCGTCTCTTAATGGCCTGCAGCCAGTCCACCTCCTCTTCCTCACCCCGACTTTGTGCACCATCATCAGCCTTCTCTGCGGTCTCAAACTGCTGCAAAACTACCCTTGACACCTTCTCACCTGCTTTCCTCTTCCAGCTAAACGACGCCATCCTGTAAGGAATAACTGTAATGTCATAAGATATATATTCTAGGTCACATTTTGACAAAACTGAGATTATTTAAATGACACACGTTTGTATTGAAATGTAGCAGAGGTTAAGACCTACTTTACCATTATGAAATGTGTGTAGAATAATAATTCTGGGTGGCACAACTCTCTCAAGCACGTCTGAACAAGTGTGAAACCAATTAGAAACCCTAGCGTTGTTAATACGATGCTAAGCAACGTTAGCTTTGAAAGCTTTGCTGGCGCGGGAAATACTCTGAATTTGTCGCAGAAACAGAATTTTAGTTGATTTAATGGTGTCGTGGTTAAAATGTGTTTTTGAAGTCCGTGTTGTTGCAGAACAGCGCACAAGAACTTACATGTTTTAGTGAACAACGCTTAAACAAGCGAACGAAGTCAGCTAAACAGTAGCCATATTTGTTGACCCTTGTGATGCGTTCAAATCATGTCGTTTAAAAGAAACATTTCAGCAGATTTAAGAAAACCTCGTTTTCAACCACTGTATCCAGAATCGTCTCCGGTTTTGCCTCGTTCGAGCAGCAGGACATGTAATTAATTTGTTTGGTATCTACATTTTAAAATATAATTGACTGAAGTTCAAAGATTAACAAAAGATAACTTTTACCCAAATATAACTATAGATTTAAACTACAAGTTCGAACAAAACAGTTTAACTCCTGTCATTTTGGCCAACTTATTTTGAATGCGACATGACTAGAATATAGACATTGACATGTTTGTACATGTTTACAATATTTCTTAAAGAAATATCACCTTTTGCAAATATAGTCTATATAATTATTTTTAACGCGAAGCATTCTGGTAAAATTATGGTGTAATTTTAACAAACGTGGTAGATATAATTTTCAATAAATGTTAATAATAAATATTTTTAGCTAATATTTCGCTATTCCTCGCTACATCAGATTGTTAAATAAATTATTTTAGGGCTCAAGAGCTATTTATTGTAACACGAAACAATGATGTAATTGCATTTCAATTGCAGTTACTTTCCATCAAAGTTTTGCATTTCTGAATTTGTTCACAAATTCCATTTACCATAGATGAGATCTATTTGTGTTACATATTACACTATTTTCTGTGAAATTTTCATGAATCATACAGAAACATTTCAGCATAACTGTGTGCAATTAAGCAGTTTATTAGGCAGATGTGTATACAAATGACTTCAACACTGTCCATTCAGGTTTACACTGGTGCTTTTGGTGGGTCCCTTTACATGTCAGAAAAATAGAAATTTCCTTTAAAGCTGTTCAAGCAGACGGCCGGACAAAATTCAACTTTTTACAGTACTTTCAGGAACTACTAGATGGGTTTTTGAAAGGTTTTACTGCAACACACATTCGTCCTTGCCACAAAATTCATTATCTGACTTCCCTCTGTTTTACTATACCCGTCACTTGCCACTGCTATATTATAAAGATCTTGTCCAAAGGTTTGTGACATAAAGGTCCACATTAACTTCACTCAAAACTCTGCCATTGACAAGGAAGGATAAGGTTTTCTTGATAAATCTCTGAAGAGTTTTATGCAAATGAAAAAAGCTTTTTTAAAGCTGTGCAGAGTGAAACAAGTAACTTGTTTAGCCACCCTTTATGCCTGACTATTAAATGAAAATCTTAATTTAAATTTTATGAAAAATACAATTTCTGGAGACAAAATTTGGAAATTAAGTTTGGTTTGTATTCCCCCTTTTTTAAAAAGCAGTTACGGACATTAACAGCACTTTGAGAACTAGTGTTTTTGTTTCTTTAAGAAAAAACAAAGAGTAATGTTAAACTGCAACATATGTGCAGATCAAACATTTAGAAACACCAAACCAGCCAAACGGACACCACATTCAAGACCAAGGACAGAAAAAAAGAAAAAAAGGGTAAACACCTCACACTTGGAGACTGTGGCTATCAGGTTTGGAAAAGCCTTTTTAATCAAATGAAATAGTCAGGTGGTGTTTGTTGACTTAGTCAAATGGTAAACTATTAACAAAGAAAGTAAGAGATTACAAGTCTGTTTTAGGTTTAAACATATGTGAACCTTCTAACTAATGTCTGCCATTAGAGGAATGTGTGTTTTTTGTTCATAAAAGAAAAATGAAAGTCAATGACTGCTTCTGTACTTAATGCAGTTCTTGCTACGAATTTTGTTTTCTATTTAAGCCAATGTACTTGTGGGTTGGCATTAATGACTTAGACAAGCAAAGGCATTTCACTCGGTAATCATTGTCACAACCTGTTAATTAAAAAATACATCAAAAACATCAACATTGTAAAATGAAAGTGGAAGTGATATTTCTAGAGTCTGACTGTCATGGCAAAATATTTTTTAAATCATACAAGCAGGATATAATTTCTGTTGTTCAGAGAAACAATCATGTATCTGAGTGATTGAAAAACAAACCTGCAATATTGATTTTAAAAAAAGACAGTAAAAAAAGGCAAATATATATTTATATATAAACCATCCAGCAACAGATCTTATTGCAAAAAAAATTAACTTGCAACAGAACTAACCCTCTTTCCACTTAAGCACTGATAAATATATTCAATTCTTTATACATAAAAATGTCGGGGACAGACAATGGTCAAACTAATTTTTTTTTTCCTTTTTTACATCCAGGACGACACTGTGACAATTTAGCATCTGACGGCTCAGATTCTCAAACAAATCTGACGAGGCGTTCTTTTATCCCTGACGATACAAAAACACAGGGGTCATTGCACTTAATAGACAAATGAATGACAGGTTTAACAGACATTGGCTTTAGCCAGTGCAGCCCCTGATATATCCCACCACTCTTCTGATCCGTACTGATTGAATTATATAAAAAAAAGAGCAGCAGGAAAAAAAAGAAACTTGTGCAAAAGAGCTTCCTGCATCAGCAACAGCTTGTGTTGTTCTCTGTACTGAAATACTCACTGGTTACAGTACAGAAAATTCAGTGTAATCACATACATGTTGGTGGGATGTGGGCATTGGCTGTTAAAGTAATCATTAAAAAAAAATTGTAAAAAAAACGCCTTCTAAGAGTTGCTCTGTCCTAGCTGTGACTTAGCTTGTCATGTATCTCTTCCAATAGCCCCCCCCTTACATCACGTCAGCTCTGTATACATCCCTCTGTTGTAGGGAGCACTGACCTGCATCAGTGCCACAGAACAATCACTTCATCCTCAGTCGGGATGAACTGAGCCATGAGTTGGTTGCATGCTTATTGCTATAAAGACACTCAGAGAGGATAAAAGGCTAGCGATTGTTTTTTTGCAAGTTATCGTGCAAGTAGTTTAATAAGGTTTGCGCACATCTCAAAGAACTCGATGGTGTGGCTCCCCGGGCGAGGGACAGTGCCGTTGTCTCCCCCGCCAGTAGAGTCGATGGAGGAAGTCAATGATGAGGCTAAGGAGCCTTCTGCTGCCTTGGGGGGAAGAGTGCTGCTGCCAGACATGGGTGAAGCATCACCACCATCAGCGTCACCCTTAACAGTTGTGCGGTAGTTTCCCACGGAGCCCGAGCGGAGAGGTGTGGCCGTTCCAAATTTTACTTCCAACATATCATCTGAATGAAGTGAGCAAAAAAGTTTTTAAATGTGTACTTTATCCAAAATCATTGTCAACAACTGTGATAGTTACTTAAGTGATTTCATTGTAAAACATTTTTTGTAGAGTAACTAAAATTGTCAAACTAGTGCTGATTAATTGATGAAAATTAATCAGATAAAATGACATGAGTGTTCGATTTCTGTGGTTTTTGGTCTAGCGTGTTCTCCCTACACCACACAGATTTTGTTTGTACTTCTACAGGGACCGACTTTACCGTCAACCTGAATTGAGAACCTTTGACCTCCACACTTTATGACGCATTCCTGACCCACATGACAACACCCTTATCTTATATTACCCTTTGATGCACCGCTGGGCACTGACACAGCCTGTGTAAAAAGCATCGGACCTTAAAAGTCAAGTCAATCATTTATGAGGTCTCAAATGACACACTGTGCAACGGGACAGAATCCAGTTGATAAAACCCAGACACAAAAAGCTGAAATAAAGGGACGTTATGGTTTTGTCATCAGGGTCGACAGGTAATAAATAAATTACTAATTACTAAATAAAATAACTTTTTTTAATGTACCACGAAATAAGAAAGTCTTACCATCTATGCTACGGAAGTCTAGGAGGTAGGTTCTACTGTCCACTTGATAAAGTTGGAGGCTCATTTTGGTTTGCATCCCAGTTATAGGATTCTTCCTTCGCACACGTAAATAATATGGATTCACCACCTGGAAGAAAAATGAAGGAGGAGGGAATTTAATATACAAATATTAAATTAAGTCATCACCATAACATCAATTCAGGCAGGATAAACAGAAGTGTCACCTGTAGTTTTTTATAAATTGTGATCATAAACTCAAGTCCAACCTTTGATTTTACATAAAGTTAAGCTGGAAAAGATTAGTAAACAATACGATGAAATACAAGTAGGAATGGTAAATCATTAACCTGTAGAGACTTCTTTTTAAGTTTGAGAATTTAACCCATAATGTCTGCGTGTCATTTCTTTGTACTTCAGATGTTATGAAATGAAATGTCAGCAGAGGAATACATCAACTCATATGTATGTCTTGGCTTACCTTCCACTCGTAGTCAAGCTGTTTCATGGCACGGCACACCTCTGACATGATATCATTGGGTCTACTCTGACTGCGAATTCCCAGGTGCCACTTTGCCCGCCTGACACCCTGGTGTTTGGACTTCTGGGGGTTTAATTCATCCAGAGTGTGCCGAGGCCTGGGCGGTGTTTCCGCCACAAGGAATGGTACGCGCTCAGGGTGGGGCTTGATAAAACCAGCTACGGCTGCACCGGACGAAGTCAGGTGCTGGTCGTCCAGGAAAGAGTCCGGAGGGCTGGATGCCAGGTAGAAGTCCTTGGCTTCACTCATAATGCGTCGATTGTCAATAATGAGGTGATAGGCGACGGCCAGCGGATCCTGATGGTTGCGACTGTAGATGCAGCTCAGCACCTCCTCTTCAGTGCACTCAAACTTCTCACAGACCTCCTTCAACGCCTCGTCATCGATCATGTTGTTGCTGTAAGAAGGGTCCTCGGGGAACAAGTACTTAGGCAGGTCCTGTTTGAACCACTCATCCTCTCTGTGGGGGGGGGGGGGCGAGATTACGAAGTCACACTCAGAATACAGCATTGAGCCAACCAACAATCTAATGTTTGGCTCTGTCTGACTTTTTTAAACGAACAGCTCACCTGATTTCTTTAATGGTGGCTCGTTTCATGGGGTCCACCTGTAGCATGTGTTTGAGGAGGCTAATTACTGAAGGATTAAGATACTGCGGTGTGAAAAAAATCCCATCACAGATCTTCTTAAACAGTGTTGGCACATGGTCGTCATCAAACGGAAGTGTTCCACACAACAAGGCGTAGAGAATGACACCACTGCTCCAAATGTCCACCTCTGGTCCAGCATATAACCTGGAGAGGACAGAAAAAAAAGATTTTACTTCTTGTCTATAAATACGGGGACATTGTCAACAGACAACAGAAAAATCATTACCTTCCTGAGATGACCTCAGGAGCAGCATAATTTGGAGAACCGCAGCTTGTTCGCAGGAACTCTCCATCTGACATCATGTTAGATAAACCTGCAAACATTTTAAACCTTTATAACAGACTTTATAACGCAAACATTTTAAACCTTTATAACAGACGTGTATTCTACAGACTCAAACTACAGGTTAAAAAAACTTTCACTAATATTTTGACAAAAGTGCACTACATTTTTATACCTGGTCTATCATCCAAATATAAACCTGCACTGGACTAAAATAACAACAACCATGTGTTCCACCTCACTCTGCATAGATCACAGCGTTAAGCAGTTGCTACATGCTGCTACAATGATGAGAAATACATTTACTTTGTTTTGATGCTGTTTCAAAATAACATACACTTTATAATATAATCTCCACCTTTTATTTGTTCTGGCAGTCGGAATCTGATCATTGTCACTTAATGAGAAGCATCATTTTTTTATAAGCACCAAAATTAGGTCATTGAGAGAATAATCAAACAATACATTTCATCCTACAAATACAAAAACCTTCAATTAAAAACTCAGCATTTTTAATTAAAAACAGTGTGTGAGTATTCCTGGGAAAATTTTCTAGGTTGAAAGAAAATGCTTATGTGGTGATGGAGGCTCTGCATTAGGTAAATCCAGTGGTTCCCAAAATGTTTCTGCAGCACCCAACTTTTTGTAGATTGGTTCCAAACTGTATAGGACTCTATTTAAAATCCTGTAATTAAGAAAACATGCTATTCTCATGAAAATAAAATGAAATTACATATCAGTAAAGTGTAATTTATTTACCCACTGCGCCTCCCTGTGACTGCTCTGTGCCCCAGTGGGTTAATCATCTTGAGGTTTGGCCACTAAAGATACTGCCAACCTCTATTGTGAGTTACATGAGAGCTGGTGTCAGTTCCAGCTGACAGTGAGTGAGAGGCAGAAAAGCCCTCAGTGGAGACCAGCCACTGACAGTCACATAAGCATGAAACCCCTTCAAGACTACCTTCTGCAGGACAGAGACACACTCACCAAAGTCTGCGATCTTGGCATTCATGTGAGCATCAAGCAGCACATTTTCAGGCTTTAGGTCTCGGTGCACCACCATGTGCCGGTGGCAGTAGTCGACCGCCGATATAATCTGCTGGAACAGCCGACGACTCTCCTTTTCATCCAACTGTCAAAACACAAATTACGACAGAGGTGTGATTTTTTCCTTGAGACTCAGCAGCGCACAGATGACTGAGCAGCACTTGTGCTTTCGGATTTTTCCCCAGCAGTATTCACTAATGCTGGCTATAAAATACAGTTGTGCTGCCTAAAATATGGCAACAGAGAAAGAGACCAACATGTGGGATATAACTGTGACATTTTGTCTTACCTTTCCATTTTTGCAGATATAATCAAAGAGCTCTCCCCCTGAGACATATTCCATCACCATGAAGATATCTGTAGGGGTGCTAATGACCTGATACCTGCATGAAAATACAGAGTTACATTGAACAATATAAAAACCAAGAGGTTTAAGTGTAAATTGTGGTAGGAGAAAGTAATCAAGAGCAAACTAGACAAGAAATTAAATGCTTATATATTTTTAAAAAAAATCAATAATCACTATCAATCAACAGTATAACATGCTTAGAAAGGAGGTGAAAGAAAACCTTTAGAGGTAGAGGTTCACCATAGGATGCTTTTGTGCTTTTTGTGCTTATCTATCCAACCCATGAACAGTCATACCACAAAGATGAACTTCTGATGAATATAAGACATTTGTTCTTATGGTTCATCGTCTTAATATTAAGCAACACAACTAAAGGTGAATGTCAACTTTAAGCAAAACTTATCTACATAAAAATGACTAAGAGCAGTTAGCGATGACAAAATGAACGCTTGGGGAAATGACTCCATCTGGGCTAACACAGCTTCTTTAGCTTCTGTCTGTCCAACACAAACAACTTTCTTTTACTCCAGGGGAAAACAATAAAGGCTCTGGTTCAGTTTACAGAAAAAGCATTTCCAGAGCTCAGGTTTCAGCAGGTGAGACAGATTCTGACAAAGTGATCGTGTGCTACTACTTCCTATGATCTGAATGAAGCAACATGTCTGGACAAGAGACCATTCAGAGTAAACACAGAACTTTTGTCGATATAGGTTTTTCCTCAGACCAGGAATTGCGACTGTGCTCCCACTCACAGTCAAAGTGTTTACAACTTCCTCCCAGCAGAAGAAAAACAAAGCAGACAAAAAAGACAATTGAACTGTTTATTTGGTGAACACTGGCACCAACATTCTCAGAAGAAGGTTTCTCTGCAATTTTCCGGCAGTATTTTTAGACATAAACACGTCAATTTTACGTTATCAGATGGTGTGTGTGTGTGTGTGTGTGTGTGTGTGTGTTACAGGCCGGTATGGGTCAGCTAACACTGTGTAGAGCACTGCCTGCATCATAACAGTGACACTGGAGGAAATGAGCCAGTAATCAGCGAATATTTTGAGTTGAAAACCTTGGTATTGTTTTATCACATTATGAGAACGATACAATGATAATACATTAAAATAAATATGAATTTTTAAGAAAATGGATCCATAATAACTCTAGATTTATTCTAGATGGATCCATAATAACTCTAGATTTATTATAGTGGGCTATATATTTTATATATAGCCCAGTGATTCTTTCTGACTCATGGTCATCACAACTCTGTCAATACAAGACAGACAATGAGAGCACTACAGACAAAGCACTCTAGTATATTGGAGGCTCAAAGGTAAAAAAACCAAACAAGCACTCATACAGAATCACCAGAGGAATATCAAAGTGAAGACTGGCTCTGACTGATATTGTTTGAGATGGATGTACTGACAAACAACACCATTAGAAGCCTTGAGATAACACTGGGTGTGTGGCTTTAATGGAGCGCTGGAGGATTACGGTGCAGCTCGACGAGTGTAATCTAGGACTTACAGTTTAATTATGTGAGGATGCCTGAAGAGCTTGAGGTTCTGAATCTCCCTGCGGATCTTTCCCACCACATCCAAACTGCGGATCTTTTGCCGGTTCAGGATCTTCACTGCCACTTGGTGCTTGGTCAGCTCATGTTGGCCCACTTCAGAATAAAAGCACATCAGAACACACATGTTAGATCCATGATTAGTCAAGACTTGAATGAGTGAATAAAAGGATAAAGGGATTATAAATAAAATAATAATAAAATCATCAGCGGTACTTTGCGTCGTTTCCTCCTGGGACTAAAAACTCCACCTGAGGGCAGCAAAAACAAGTTGTAGTTTCGTCTTTGTACGTTTGTTAAAAAAAAAAAAAGAAAACTCTATGTAAACTAAAGCTAACTAAAATCATGTTAATTTTCAATTGTCTTTAATTCGCACCGAGTTACTTTGCAAACGAGTACTTATTTCCTAATCCTTGTTTTAGGCAACATCCAATTATTATTTACGGTCAATAATCGCAGATGAAATAATCACATCATGATGGAACTATGGCAGGTATGCTAACATACGCCAAACACAAACAGCGCAGAAATACAACGACATTTAATAACGTAACACCCTGAGTGCTTACTCACTGACACTGGGGTCTTATCGACTGATAAGTGAACTTAGTTGAATAGTTGCCTAATCATGGCACAATAAGGCACTAGAGAGAAACAAGGCTTGTACATCTTAGTGTTGGCAGTGTAAACAAACTTCAGGAAAGATACAGGACCTGCATTCCACCAAGGCTGTCGACTAACCTACCCAGGCTGACAACAGTGGGCGGTGATTCGACTGGGTTTGATTAAATGCCTTACAAGGCACCAAAAAAACAACAACGCCGTTTTATAATAACCGTAAATACAATAATGAAGAAGACGCGGTCGATACACTTATGCAAACCGGAGGCACAGAGCATCTGCAATTCGAAATTACAACACCAATTTCACAACTGGTATATTTGTTTTACTTCCCGGTGTCTGTCATGACAAGCGACTTGTGGCTCTGGGGCTAGCGCTCAACACTATTCACGCTAACTGACTTAATGTTTGCGAAATCATAACGCACGACATACAACTTGTGCAACAAAAGCTGTCGCAGAGAACTGCAACAAAGTAATAAAATAGCCGTGTTGGTGAAAGAACAACTTAAGGAGACGTGATGGAACAACAAGTGTACTACATTCCTGGCGCTGCGACAAGTTAGCTCTAATGGAAGGCTAATTTAGCAGCTAGGCTATCAGCTCCAACTGCTTTCAGATTTTTATCGGGAGGGGGAAAACAGCGACACGGTTGGACATACCTTTGACCTTTCCAAAAGTCCCAACTCCGAGCGTGTCTCCGAGAATGTAATGTCCAATTTTAACTCTGCCTTCGTGTTTGGTTTTTTCCGTCGCCATCTTCCCGCACCGGCCTTGCAGCGGGCTTGAACGAGCTGCGGGGAAAGATGGACTGAACTCGGTTCTGCGAGTGCGTCTGTACTCGGGCGCCTCAGATCACTGTTGCGGCCAGTGGGAGGCGCCCTGTTCAAGTGTGATTTGTCCAATGCGCAGACGACGTAGTATGTTGCCTTCATGTGCCGTCTGTCGATTCCTAAATAAGGCTCGGGGTATTCAACGTGTCATCAAATAAAATGTGAACTGAAGCCAGGGTGTATAAATACAGAGCATACGAGGTGAGAATTTGACATATATTTATGCATACGTGCATGTAAAAATCAATCTTACACTCTTGTCCGAGATTAAAACGACTACCTCACCTGTTGACTCTACAGGGCAACATTCATTTGTTAGCTATGAGGATGATGGTGTGATTAGAATTAGATTTTGATGAAAAATTATTATTAAATTATTATCTCGAGTTTGACAGTAGAAAATGTAAAGAGGGACGTTAACTTTGCTCCTGTTTTCTCTAATCTTAATCTGGTTTCACTGTTAACATTTAATTACATCAAAAAGAAAACAGCGCCTGTTGTTGTGGCCTCAGTGATGACCATGAACACAGAACAGCACTAGCCTCACTGTAATCTCTTGACTAGAAAGTGTTTCCAAACTCCTCGTGAATATCAATGAGCTGGTCAGGGTGTGATGGGGATAACCATCCTGTGAATGGGCTGGGATTGAACCTCATGTGCAACTCAATGACGACCTCACAGCACGTCCTTGACAATTTTCTGCAGTCCAAAAGCATAATCCAAAGTACAGCCTGAACAAACACACTCTTTGCCAATGCAGTGAGTGATGGTGATAGAAAGAAAGGCCTGCTAAACAGTTGCCATGACTCCTTACAGACATCTTTTTGGAATTAACAGTTTGTCCTTGAGGGTCAGTCAGTGCGTTTGCTGTATATTGGTTTCTCTTTTCTAAATTCTCAAATTTTTTCCACCACATTTTATAACATCAATAACATGCTAATAAGAACAGGAATAAAAAATCATAAAAAATCTAATAATAAATAGATAAATAGATAATAAATCTATTTAATTTCGGTTTATTGAGGGTTTATTGAATGAGTGCTGGACAATAAAGTTCTTTCTGTAAACTACGTTCTTCCGCTTCTTCCTGGGAAGACACGATCCAAGCCAGACACTAACAGAAAGCGTATCATCATTGACATCTTGTGGTTGAATGTGAGTATTGCAGATTGAAGCTTTGTTGTTTGTTCGGATTTCAATAAAGCAGAACAACCACCTTTTGTTATAAGCAACTTATCTCATACGCTTTACTTTAAATCAATCATCCCTACAAAAACTTTGTATGTGTCATGACTTTGAATGTACACTAGATGGGAGTGTTTGCACGAGAAAGATAGTGACTCGCTGCAGTATTCTTTTCTCTGCCAGCCCATGGTTGAGCTTTAAGAATAGGTTTCAGCTCCCTGTGAGTCACCACAATTCATCGTGATAAATCAAAAGAGAGTCACGGACTAAAAGACTATACTTGACTTTAACCACACTGACTTAAAACAAACAAAGAAGAAGAAGAAAAAACCGTGAATAATGAGAAGGTCAAGTCAGAGGGATTGCTGAGCAAAGCCTGAGAGTGGCAACACTTCACCAGACCTATGTTTTCAGCAAACCTTTGGAGAAGGGCCACTCAATTATTTGGCTTGGGCCAGTGTTTCAATCCAAGAAATTCAGCTGCGCTGCACATTTTTCTTAGCTAATAAAAAAGGAAGTGACTGTAAAATGTGGAGCAAAAATATGAATAAATTGGAAAATGTATTTATTATTTCCCTTACCTCAACGCACGCACTGCAAATAAAGACGATGGTTAAAAGCCTGGAGTTTGTTTGTCGTTGATAAATGACAGTTCTGCTTCAGTGGGATATGCTGCTGTGTAGTAAACTGCAGATACACACATGCTGCAGTGTAGGTTACATTCCTGGTCTGCCCTACTATAGAAATGTCTTTTGACATTTATGAATTTATTTTTATTCTCAAATGAAAGTCATGTCTAGACCGTCGTTTTTAAATAGAAAACTCTGGTGTTAGAGCTAGTTTCAGAAAAACATTTTCAATTTATACTACAAAGAATAATTAATTGAAAAAATATTTTTATCATTACTGATATTTCATCAGTGTTTAATATTTAAAATCATCTACTAGACATTACTAGCCGTGACCCCAAACCACCCTCCTGGTGGTTTATTACACCACATCACTGTCTAAATCAAGTCATGTACAAACTCATGCTGTTTGACATGAACACAATAACAAAGTTGAGACTTTTATGAGCAGATATTTACTATTTTCATGAAAAAAATATATTGCTTAACAGTATGTAAGCTTATAGCTGCACATACGTACGTTACACGTTAAAAATGGAAGGGAAACACACATCTGGTAGTTACAACCGTACTGTCTCACACACCTCCATATGTGAAAGAACTGACAGAGGATCATGCAGAAGGAACGGCTCCACATAAAAACCAGCTCCGAATGGCAAACCGGACTGCATGATTTATTATGGGAAAAAAAAAACCGTTTAGCTCGATTGGTACATTTAATGTATGTGAAAAGTTACAGTTTTGGGCTACAGTACATGATATTACTGCATCTAATCTCCCTGAAAGGGTTACCTTGTTTCCTTTTCTCTTTAGTGTAGAGAGAATTTCATGACAGTGATTAACAATTAACAACATAACACACTAGTGTCACAAGCGTTTTAATTACTTTGGTGTTTGCAACAACAATGTGCACCGTAACTAAAAATGCTTTCAAAGCTACCGTCGACGACAAAAAACAGAATACCTGGAAACAAAGTGTGTGTTAAAACCGACAGAGACAGTAAATTCACAGTAAAGAGAGCGACTTGCAAGAGAGTTTACACTGGAGAGACGAAACAGTGAGGCACAAATCACAGAATTCACAAGACACAGATGAAGTGAGTTCACCACAACGTGATGGCTGGCTGACAATAAACATGGGTAAAAAATATGACTTCATGACATAAGGAATGAGTAGCAGTGCAGTATGTACAACATCAAGATCAGATCAATAAGATACACGATGTGGAAACAACGAAAAAGACATTAAAAGCTTTGGGAAATCTGAAAAAAAAAAAAAAATCCACTCATTCAGAATGTGTTGGAAGACCAGACAAAGCAGAAAACATTGGTTCAAATCAAATTTAAATTGTTACTGGTTTGGTGAAATGATGAAGATTAGAAGACTGTGTGAAGTGAACGCCCGTGTGCACGTCTTGAGGCTCTGCAGTATCTGCATGTTGAGGCACTTGGAAAGAACATGATTGTACTGCATGTAGGAAATTATGTACATTTGTTCTGCTTGTGTTTGTGTGTGTGTGTGTCACACTCCTTCCAAATTCCAAAAGGACTGGTGCTTAACCCTAACAGATAGATAAGTAAGTCGACTTTGCCTTTTTTTTTCAAGCCACGCATACCAAACTGCAACGTTCCACAGTCAACACAACGTCCAATTCTCTTACAAACTAGTAATTAACTCTTGAACATGCAGAAAAATGTCAAAATGAGTCACGAGAGCTTCGTTAATCTATTCACTTATGTCCGGATAAGCATTTTATGGCATTTTATGGCCAATAACTACTGACCTAGAGGAAATCGACTGGGTCTGTAATCTCCGGATCGTCCTCTAAAGCCAGAAGCCGACCAAGGTTAGCCTGACAGGAATTCACGCACAACCACAGAGGACAGTGCAAAAATGTGTTGGAAGAACCACTTCTTTTCCCTGTGTCCTTTTCTTGCATTGTTGGGGGAAAAAAAAACCATGTTCCAAAAAAAATAAGAGGGAGAGAAAAACTGACATCTAGAGGATTCTACATCTTCCCTTAAATTCTTTAAACAATAACACACTAGAAAATGTCACTTATGGAGAAGGTTACGGTTACACTCATCAATGTTGAATGTTCACTTAGTAAAAAAAGGGGATGGTTTTTCACAGTCAAACATCATCTAGTGAGTCATGGTCTCGTTCTATCAACACCTTCTGTCACACAGCGCATAGTCACAAGGTAACCATCCTCAACCACTGGTCCCGTACTAACACAACACGAAAACTATTCAACTCCAGACGACCGCTGACGGTCCCTCAGCTCCACCAGCGGTCCTGTGGGCTGACGACTACACTTAAGGCAGACTAGCAATGTCCCGCTTTGGAGGAGGTCCTGCTGGTTTACAGGGGGAGCTGTTGGCCTTGTCTTCAAACATCAAGACTCTGTGGAAGACAGGGAAACATAATTAAACAACAATAATTACAATAATTAAACAACAATTAAAAACATAATATTGTACTACATTATTATTTTATTTAAAGATGCATGCTGTGGGATCTTATTAACTATTACCTGATAATGTGGTCAGTTTAATTGGCCTAATAACTCCTGCCCTAGAGCAGAGCCTGCAGCATATGAGCTAAAAACAGCTAACGGCTAACACATCATGTCTTCAACAGTCTGAATGTTTTTACTTTGTGATGGACGACAAAACTGTTGGCATTTGTAATGTATATACACATATATATACATATATGTTTCTATCTCTCTATATGTATATATATTTCTATTTATATATAAGACATTTATTTTTATTTATTTATGTATATACTGTATACATATATACTCTATATATCTCTGTACAGTATACATATATACACATACAAATATATACATACATATATACACCTACATATACATGTTTATATGCATGAATACATACTTCTAGTGCATATTGTATTAAGTACTTTATCACAGAAACCAAGACTTCAAATCAAACTGATTCCATTAGTACAGAGTTATTAACAGGACATTACAGGGATTTTATCCCCCTCCCCCCCCTCCTCCCCCCACTCTCAGAGAGTGAAGGACCTGACAGCAGCTACTCAGGGCAGATGCCTGTCTTTAATTTCCTTTTTTGGAAAACTCAGCAAAGCTCCACTAAGCTCATAAGGAGCACCAATCCTGACAAAGTGGCCACTCAGCAACTGAAACTGACAACTGCTCTGTAGCTCAGGGACAGACTTCTTTTTTTTTCTTCTCTTTGTTAGTGAAGTAGAACACAACCAAGTGGTCACGTCGGGCAAGCAGAGAAAGAGGCTTTTTATAAATAGAAGAAGTTGGATAATGGATCGCACTTTTGAGAAACGGTGGCAGGATCAGGCTTAAAAGTTATGAATTTTCTCTCTGGGCTGTTTTGTGGGATTATGAGATTTATCAACTGAAAGGGTCTAGCCGGTTTAATCCAGCAGAGCTGATATGCAGCAGCCAATGTACTTTAGCTCCTGCAGTCTGACCTCATGAGAACTGCTTTGAAAAAGGCTCGCGCTCACAACAGCAACACGCCTTCAAACGGCCTCAGACTGAAGTGACCAGTGACCGGTCCACGACGAGAACGAACGTCACGTCAGGCCTTCGTGACTCGTCACTGGTTAATCAGCCTGTAATCACTCATTTCTCCGGTGACCTCAGCTTTAACGTAAAGGTGGCTTGTGGGTAATCTTGATAAATGGGGTTGGTTGCTATGGCGATTAAACACCACTGCGTGAGGGTGGTGACATCATGGCATGATTCTGTGCAGGTACATGAAGTCACCGGCTGACACAGCACTGGATTTACACACAGCTTCTCACACTCAGTCAGCAGATGGTCCAACGACGCCGCCGGCGTTACCGGAGGAAACAAAAGGCGCAAAGACGTTTACTCACAGTTTGAGAACGGCTGAACGCTTGCCCAGCATCATCTTGACAAAGTCCCTGTAGTTGATGGTGTTGCTGCTGCTGCCGCCCGTCACCTCCAGGATCATTTTCTTCAACTCCAGGTGCGTCTTGGGCACCCCCAGCTTCTCCATCATCCTCTTCAGGCCCATCATGTCTGAGACCAGGCAGAAGTGAAGTGAGCGTCAGATCCAGAACGAGTTCAGAGATCACTCTTTTACTGTACCACAGTCTAAATATTAACCGCCCCACAAAGGAAGGCAGTATTTAACCCATCACCAGAGTGAGGAGTGCACTGCAGCTGGCAGTGTGTGTGTGTGTGTGTGTGTGGACAGTGCCAGACTCAAACCTGCGACCTCAAATCACTCTACATAAGGAGACTTTTTGGAGTTTGGAGGAAAACTTGTGAAAGTCGTTCAAGATGTTTACTGAAAATCTTTCAGTAAACATCTTATGAAAAACTCTTTCAATGAAAAGAGAATTAAAAAAAAAAAAGCTAAATTTTGTGTGAGTGGTTTGAGCCAGGGATGGTACAACTGATACAAAAAAAAAAAAAAGCTAACTTTTGTGTCAGTGGTTTGAGCCAGGGATGGTTCGATACGAGAATTACAAAAAAGAAAGAATCTGCCGATACCTATATCAATCCGATACCTTCTTTTCTCTTCCAGCATAACAGGCTGCTGTTCCCAAGACAATAGTCTCCCTGTTTACAGCATGTGGTGTAAATTTAAGTTGAGCGTTTGGTTTTAGGTATTGGATCAGACGGGTTATACTTTTTTTATTACCAACAAAAAAATTCCAATATTTCCAAATCGATCCTGAAATTTTGACCAATATCGGACCAATCAGAGCCATCCCTGGGTTGGTCCATATGTCGTTGCATACAAACAGCTTTTCACAGTTCAAAATGGCATCTACAGAACAATGGCACTGCTAAAACCACACCCACTCTGCAGGACTGGAGTCAAAATTTTAAATTGAGGTTAAAAACATTCGACTGGTTTAGTGAGGACCTGCTCACAGACGTCAGGTCCTCCGTCTGACTGCCACTGTTTGCCTCACATCTGCTCTGACACTGGTCTCACCTTACATCCAGGACAGACACGACACATGAACCCTGTGCTCACACTGCCCAGACAATACACACTCAGTATTAATTACCCTTCCCACAAGTCAACACTGCACATGGGGCAACTAACAGTTGCTGTTGCTGTTGTTGTTGGTGGTGGTGGTTTACTGCTGGTCTTTACTCACCAATCTCTCCTTGATCATTCAGGTCGAACTCAGCATATTTATCTGCAAAGCAAACACACACGCAGGAGATTTTTAAGTGACCTTGTAATTCACTGTCACCACACACACACTCACACCACACTCACACTCCACATTGGGAGTAACATTTGCACAAACATCTCTTCACTGTTGGCTCCATGTCAGCAGGTTATTGACTCAGTGCTGACAGCTGCACCGACTGAAGACGCAGACACATGATGGTGACAGGTGTGTTCTGACTGGGACTGTGTGACTGTGGAGAGGTGGAGGAGAGCAGCTGAGTGGGGCTGACAGGAGGGAGACCAGACGGACGAAAAGTGAGAGGGGCAAGAAGTTAAAGGAGAATGAAAGTTCAAACACGGGATCAGGAAGGAAAACAAAGTTGAAAACCGCTGAGTACAGATGGATTTCTTCCCCCTTTTTCAGCTGGATTTTAACTGTGTGGCACCAGGGGAAAACAAACTCAGGCTTAGTTAATACATTTGATTTTAAGAACCAACACTGGCGAAAAACAAACGAACAAATGAGCTGATTACAAGTATGACACAAAGTGTCATTTGTTGTTGTTGTTTTAAACAAAATCTGGTGTATGGTATCA
>NC_024320.1:20654318-20666159 GCF_000523025.1 Cynoglossus semilaevis | reverse complement strand
CTTTGGGGGTGTGCCCCCCCCCCCCCCCCCCCCCCACACACACACAGACACACACATGCAGAGCAGTTCTTGAGTGTGCTACTTTGTCGTTTGGCAGCCTGTTGATCATCCGCAGCCACAGATATGGTTCAGCTGAACACAGTCTTTGGTGTTTTTCTTTTCCTGACCCACAGTCTACGAGCCATGCAGATGACAGTGTTATTAACTGATAAAAACATATCAAAACACTGGTGGAGGTGCTTGCCTCTTAACCACCTTGGCTGATAAACTATCAGTGAGCGGTAAAAAAAAAAGGAGATAAGAGTGGAATGGAGATAAGAGCCTCATCTGCCACTTTGGCCAGAGATAGTAGAGGAATTTCCAATTTAAAAATAAACTGGCCCTAAAGGCAGATAATAGCTTTACAAACTGCAGGCTACTGTTTCTCTTTGAAAATGTGTTTTCTCCTCTCGCTCCCATTCGTCACTCTCTGACCTAATGCAGACTTCAAGACAAGATTATCTTTCCAACAAAATGTCCCGACTTATTAAAACTTTGCACAGTTTTTTTTTGTTTTTGTCCCATGATCATTTACTGCTGGGTTTTACATCATTAATCCTGTGAATCAGTGACACCACACTATGTTTTATTTAGGAGGAGTTTCTGTGAATTATTTAAGCGGCTGCACTGATTGACTGTGAGATGCAGTGTTTATGTTCCTGTGCCATATATACAGGGGTCACCAACTGTATTTGACAGAAGAGACGATGTTTTTCTGGACACTCAAATACAGTTAAGTTAAAGTTGGTCTAACATTAATGTTTGAGTCAGACTGGGCCGTTCAGTAATCTGGTCATGAGTCAACATTTTTATGCAATGGTAACATACGAAAATACAGTTTCATACACTGTATATGACTATAAGTTAAATATCAAGTATGGTAGCTACTATAACAAAGGTATTCAAAGATTTACCACCACTAGGTGGCAGTAATGTTTTCTTAGAATCTTAGCCTCGTCTGCCTTTTTTTTCTATTCAGTTTAGTAGCTTTTATTGTTGAGGAGGAACAACGTTTTTTTTTCTTATTTGCTCACAGCGCTTAAGTCCGAGCACTAGGTGGATATAATGTGCTAGCAACTCTTTGGTCTTAGCGATACACAATGCTACGTACTTGTTTCTGAACTGAGCTGGAATTTAAATAAATAGGCCTTTTAAAGAGATTTGTGAAAAACACATTGCAGTTGCAACTATTGCCACTGTTGAGGACAATAGGGGCCCAAAAAATATTCATTTATTATGAGATTACTGCAAAATGCTGCTTTGAAATGTAGCAATATATAATATAATCGTGATTGTTACATCAGAGCCCATTGTCATATCCTTCCATGGGGCCTGGAATTCCTGGCTTTCACAAACGGCCATTTTTTAAATATTATTTATATAAATGACTAATGAAGGAAAATACAATAGGATTTGTTAAATTTAAAAGTATGCTAATGTTAAATATTATACAAAGTCATGACGTTTGATTTACTGTAAGAATTTGTTGGCAGTTCAGAGAACAATGTTTGGATGTTAAAATGTGGGTCAGTGGGACAGAGAAGAAATGGAAGACAAAGATAAATAAATAAATATTCACTGAGGACATGGGTGCTGGGCCCCTCTTATAAACACGACGATGCTCTACATTTCCTAGCAAGTACACACAGTAAGTAGGACAGAGGAGACGTTCCCTATTTGAAGAAGTGAAACTTCTTTCATAACAAACACCGTCATTTTATTCTGAGAGGAAAAACACATGAAAACAAACACGTTTACATTCATCTGAGAGATTAGGTGGAGTCGCTTAGAAAACCGTGCATTTTTTCACTGTGCTCAGCTCCAGCTGTGTTTTTTTCTCTATTCCTAGGAGGTTTGAGTTTACCCAGCAAAGTTCTGAATATTGTAACAACAAGCTAAGAAACGCCCCGACACATTCCTCCGAGGCCGCTGAGAACTTGGGCTTGAAAACCTCTTTGAAATCTCAGCAGTCTGTCTTTCCCACATAAAAAAAAAACAAATCCTAAATTCTGAAGACAATGCCTGCAAAGAGCTGAACACCGACGTACGACAAACACTAGGAAGAAGGACCCCACCCTGAGACTACTGTTACTAAAACAAAAGAGGGGAAAAACAGGAGTTTCTTACTTTTGAGACTCTCCAGTTTATCTGGCAGGTCCTCCTCATCCCTGTATTTCTGGTCTTCCAGAAATTCCTGGGAAGAAGAGAAAGGCAGAGAACAAAGGAAAGAAAATCAGGACGACAGGTTTCACCAGCTTCACATGAAACTGAAACCATGTAACATGTAAAGCTGAAAGACCCCAACTCACACACTGCACAAGCAGGGACCTGAGTCAGAAATGTGTTTTTCCTATGGAGTTCAACATTATATGGAGCAAATCACAGGGGTATAAAGGGAAGAGCCTGAAGGAAGTTGTACTAATGAAAATTTAATGATGCAATCTGCCCTCGGAGATTCTGTTCTGGTCTTTGGAAGAAAAAAGAACAGAAAGTAACCATGTTATCTGCAGTGACCTCAGTGTCTTAGTCAAGACAATCAACAGCGTGGTTAGATGTTTACCAGGTACAAGTGACTCACACACACTGTGTTTTACAGTCCTGTGAGGTACGAAATATCTGCCTTTATTGAGAAAGAACAAACTTATCGACACTAAGGTCAGAGGTCAATGCACATGCGTAACTGAATGGTCAAAGTTTGCCGTGTGTGTGCAAGAAAAACACCTGAAAATACTACTAGTTCAAACAGTAGTTTGTGACTTTCTGAAAGTAAATGAATGGTTCCAGAGTAGAGCGGTTAGCATGTCTGCCTCGGAATCAGAGAGTCCTGGGTTTGATTCCCAGAGGAACCAAATGCTTGATAATGTTAATCGTCTTGGATAAAAGTGTTTGCAAAATGCATAAAAAATGTCAATGAATGTTCTTTACAATAAAGGAATCAGCTCCAGGTACATAAAATCCCAAGATGAGAAGTTTAATAACTTCACTGAGGTAATGTTCTTGTTTTTAAAATACATTTCCTGGTTTAATTCTAATTCCTTCAGTGATCCAGGCTGAGTCACTCCACAATCTTTATTACAGAGAAATAAGTGATGACACAACACATCACAGAATCTGCTGGAGGAAGGAGGGCAGCAGCGGCACAGGTGCCTGCAGCTGCCCTCTGGTCGTGACCTGTGTATACTGCGGCCGCTGCAGTGAGCAGCAGCTGAAGGGCTGCCAGTGGAGGTAGAGGACACAGACTATACAGACTAGTCCATCGGTGAGAGAACCACCACTCAGAGGCCTGGTGTTCCACAAAGACCTCATTGACACACCTGTTTGTCAGGAGGGAGGAAGCGCTCACTAGCTGTAAAAACACATGCTCCTTTTAGAAGACGCACCTTGGAGGGAGTTTTTTTCTTCTGCAAAGATTTAGGTAAAAGTAGTGTCTGTTTATAGACTCCTGATCAAAATACAAGAACTTCATTTGTTACTTATTGGTATTTCAAAGTACACATATATGTACTGCTTCCTCATAGAGCAGTGGTTCTCAACATTTGTTGGCTTGTGACCCCATTTTGACATCACAAATTTTTGGCGCCCCAGAGATATTTTTAAGGATGCGTGACTTCAGATAATATTAAATGATTACTTTTATTTAAATATGATTTATATGATTTATTAATATTTACTCTACAGTAAAAGAATACAGTTTTTTTTTTATCAATTATTAGACATTTCATCATGCCATCTGAATTTCAGGTGACCCTACACGGGGTCACCACCCCAAGGTTGAAAAGCGCTGTTCTAGCGATACTGCTAACTAATACTGCTTTATCTTCATATTTGTAACCAGTTTTTTCACAATGCATAGAAAACCTATAAAATATGAATTCGCAAATTTTCTAAGTCGTCACATTTAGATAATGGATAGATTTTTCTAAATTAACTAGTCATTTGGTCCACAAAATAATTCTTTAAAAAAAACAAAACACCAAAACTTAGGACTCTGCGATGAAACTCTACTGTAAACCATTGCATCACTTTCAAAATAGTTGTTGTATGATGTGATTAGGGTGGAGAAGGCAGTGATTGGAGGACGGGCAGCTTCGGCAGATACGACGATAATTAAAATAAAACAAATGTTATTAAATTGCGCTCTTAAACGCTGATTATGGTCATTAAAATCACCCAGCGTGGAATTGTCCTGCAGACAAGAGCTGCGTGACAGCATGCAGTCATTCAACAAGTGTCGTCACGACACACCGCGGGGTCCAATCAATAAAAGCATCAACGGCATCCTGCTAATATTCACCTATAGTGGAAGAACGGCGCCTTTGGGGATTTGTTCCTCACGCCATTACTACTGTTCACCAAAGACTGTCGTGTCCATGAATCATCACCGTCTCCATGTGAAACAAGGCCAATGCCAAGTCAAGTGTACGGGAACTAATTAAATTCAAATTCCCCAGTGTGCCGTTAGACGCGCCGAGGGCGAGAGAGAAGACAACAGCTCACGTACCTGGTTTATTTCTTCCAGTTTTTGCCTTTGCTGCTCCTTCAGTTGTCCAAAGGCTTTGCCTCCTGCGAGGGAAAAAATAAAAAGCGTGTTATTTTAATGGTTAGCTCGTTAATATCGACACGGGCTAAGCTAGAATAGTAGGAATAGACGCTCGGCCTGCTGATGCTCTATTGTACCGTCTCTAAGCTTTAGCAAAGGGCAGACACAATGTAAACATGGCAGTCTGCGGGTAAAACATTCGTCACCTTGGACGTTTATACTTGAAGGCATCCCGTAGTTTTTTTCTGAGAGGTTTTAGTCAAGAAAGAAGAAAATCTCCAAGTCACAAGCCTGGTGTTACTGTCCGCCAGAGAGGACACTATCTGTTCTCCGTGGGCTCAGCGGGCCACTGAGCTCTAAGCACCGGCAGCAAGACGGATAAAAACCAAGTGAGCTACATCCGGTCACGTCTTCCAGAATAAATGTTCAAAGTGTTCTTATTCTTATTTTCTTTTGGTGGCCGTTTATTTATTTAAAGACAATGTGAGGCATTTAAACCCTTTTCATAGTTTATTATTTAAACAATATTTAAAGACAATGTGAGGCATTTAAAACCTTTTCATAGTTTATTATTTAACAGCTAAACAGCTAAAATAAATAAATTTATATCCATAAAAGTACGTAACAGCGGTTTGACATACAAATTTAGCTAAACTTTTTTGCATATAGGCTTTATTTATGTTTACATTCCATATACATCTACCTTATGTATATTCATCAGATAAAACCAAATAATCTTTGACTTGCAGTAAAAAGCAACATCTGCAAATAAAATAAATTAAATAAGAAAATATTACAGTTACATTAGAATATTTCACACAATGTCATCCAATATAATAATCCTCTTCATTAATCTAATTAGTTTGCCCTGCCTCCCGTCTTTTCTCCTTGCCTTACACTGGACTTTTATTTTGAAAGTAAAAGTAGCCACACTTCCCAATCGTGGCACATTCATTCCTTCATCAACATTGTAGATCCTCACGCACATGCTTTTGTAGTTATACTTCTTACTCGCGGTTACCCTCTTGTGGTAAATAAGATAATTGCATCAAGTGAGGGTGTGTCCCATAGATAGTGTTGCCCAGACAACACTGGCAGGATAGGGACAAAGCAAAAACAAAACAAAAAACAAAAAACAACAAAAACAACAAAAACACATTTAAAACATTTCCCTCAAAAAAAAAAACATTTAAAACATTTCCCCCCTGTAATTGAACAATAACACGCACTGGGATTTATTTGTTGCCCCTTAAAAACTCTGAAATTTAATCAGCAGAACACAATAAGAACAAAATAAATTAAATTGCTAACATTTTTATTGACACTTGCTGAGAAAAAACCTGGTACAGGATGTTTTTAGATGTTGTATTTTCCTTCATCTAATACAATGGTGGGTTGTAAATTGAAGCTCCTGTTGAAACCTTCACCCCAGCTGTTGTCTACCTAACTGACAGTGTTTTAGCTGTAGAAAAAAAAAGAGCAAGGTTTAAAAATTAATTGACAAACATTTAATCACTTTTTCCATCATGTTGTTATTTCATCAGCAATTTCATCTCAGGTTTTTCCAATTATTTTCTCTTGCCCCTGAGGCGACTTTCCAGAAGTGATAAATGAGAAATTTATATTGGAAATAAAGAATGGACCACATGTAGGAGACAGAGTTAATGATGAAACATGTCTCTGTAACTAAATGAGGACAGTTTTAATCAAATGACTTCCTACTTCGTTGTCCGTTTTCACAGGAACATTTATCGCTCCATTTTTCCAGTCACATGTATTTTCATCTCATCAAGTTAAACCCTTGAGTTTTTTTTTGTCACACACACCATGAAAACAGACTGTCAGTCCCACTAATTTATATAAAGTACCTTAACAGTATATTTAAAAACATCATAATGACCCAATAGGTTCAATTCACAATTAACTGAGTGTGAAATCAGCAACTGTTTAATCAAAAACAACATTGCTATACTCACAGGAATTGAAGAAAGACAAACAGGAAGTTTCTTCTTCAACAGCTCAGAGTTTGTCTTTTTTTAAGGTTTTATAGCCATCCACTGCCCCCTGGTGGAGAGTTTCTTTTTTTTTGCAAAAACACATTTTTTGCCAAGAGCAGCACCTACTGGATAGGTCCCAGCTGTGATCCTTAAGCAAAAAAAAATAAATAAATAGATACATAAATAAATTCATACATAAATATATACAAAACCGTTCCTCGCTCCCTATCTTTAGGCACCATAGGGCGTTCGTCCTACTCACCACCTGCATGATAAATACACATTAATCAATAATGTTCTTCAATATCACCCTTTAATGATAACTACGGCAACGTATTATTTCCATACGAGCTGTGACAGGAAGAATAATGGCAGACATTGACTGATCATACATAACTTCACCACTAGATGCTGCCAAATCCTTCACAATATTCTCTCATAATTAACACCGAGCTGGATGTTTTTGGAGAACATAACACACCTCCAAAAGTAATGTGTTTTAATCAACACATATTTGCATTTAAATACTATGATACAAAAACTGTGTTGTCAATGATAGTAAAAATGTTCACCTCAGTAAAAAGTTTAATAAGAAAAAAACCTTTAAACTACTGAAACGACTACTGTCGTTCTAATAGGTCGTTTGGTAAGCAGTTTGACTCATTTACCCAGACACACATTTCCTGAGCGCGTCACTTGAATGTCTGCGTCTGTACTGGGCAACTTTACATCTGTTTTATGGTGTTGTCATTAATTCAGCGTCAAATCTCTGAGATTCTTTGTTTTAAATAAATTATAACAGAAACCCAGTTTGGCATGAAATAGAACAGACAGCAAAGCAATTTCCACTGACTGAGTTTCCAGCCCAGTCATGTTTTGTTAATGCTCAGACATTTGTGCGGCCTACAAATGTATTCTTATTGAGGCTGTGTCTCTGAAACAAAAAAAGAAAAGAAAAAAAAGAATCGTCACTTAGCAGTCACATTAAGGCTGATTCAGAGCTGCAGAGTTAAAGTGAGGACCTGTTTCTTTGTAGATGGTTAGTGAGTGAGTCAATGCAGCTCACAAGAGAAATGGATGAAAAAATAAATCAGGCCGACTCCAGCTGATAAATATTCAAATTATATTCCAAGCACTTAAATGTTTCCCTGTTGGAGAAAAAAAAATACACCAATCATTTTGCATTCATTTAGTATGAATTATCTAACTGCTAACTCCTGAACTGATGCATCATTTCTCCAGTGGTTTTATATCTTCTCATTGACGAGGTGAGAAAACACCACGTTAGGAACATCTATCTTTCAGTTTATAATTGTTAATTAAAGAGGATAAAGTGAATTAATTTTTTTTAATTATTCATTTACAATTGGTGATAAGGCAAAGCTCACCCAGTGTCAGATAAGAAGCAGGGTTTTTTTTTTTTTTTTTACAATTTCATAGTGACATAAACACCAAACCTATTCCAGGTTTTGTATGTGGTACAAGAAGAGTGACTGCAGTTCACACAGTATGGAAAGTGTGTGTGGCCTATTTTTCTGTGGTGTGCTCTGTTGGCTAACAATAAACTCCCACAATGCAATTCACAAAGGGAAAGAAGGCGCTGCTCACAGCCAGAGACGGAACAGTTTACAGCTGCTGATGTTTATAAAAACGGTAATATTAAATTGAAAATGTTTTTTTTTTTTTTTTTGGTGAAGCTAAAATGAGGTAAAGACTTTACCAGTACTGTAACTTTTTAAAAATTATTTATTTATTTAGCTTTTTAGCTTTTCAATCTTGGGGTTGCGACTCCATGTGGGGTCACCTGGAATTCAAATGGAGTAAAATGTCTAATAATTGATTCAAAAAAATAAAGATATAAGTATTTTTCCAACAAACTATTATTCTTTTTTAAAAACAACACATGTGATATTTAACAACTTTATTATTGACTTTCATGAATATAAATCGAGTTAAAAAAATACAGCATGTAAAAATATTTAAGCTGGTGCGTTTTGATTGACAGCTGCGATCATGCCAAAAAACGTGTGGGAGCCAGTGGGTTAATGCAATGGTTCTCACAGTGAGGGATGCTGCCCCTACAGGGGCGCAACATTTTAGATTTATAATAATTTTAATGTTGTCATTGTTCATGCCAAATTGAATGTTTTGCTTTCAAAAATACTCATGACAATGTTGATGTACTGAGGTTAGTGCATGTTGTGACAGGAGTGGAAACTGCACTGCTCACCTGTAGGTGTTCCCAAACAAACTGAGGATTTGTGACTGCAGTTTTTTCAAAGTTACACTCTCAAGTGTGACAAATGCATTCTGGTAGCGTGGGCGACACAGACACAGTCGGGCGTTAAGGAGAGACAGACACATATATCGTAGCCACACAGAGTAATACCAGCCTTAACTTCAACTTAGGATCTGAGGGAGGGTTTTTTTTCTACCTTTTTTGCAGGAAGTCCAACCAGTTCCGGTGGCCTTAATGATTTTCCCATGACCCTCGTTGTTGTTTATTGAATGTCCCCTGAGCTCGGTGGGTTACAAATGGACATCTGGCAGTTCAAGGAGTCAAAGGTAACTGAGGCTGAGAGCCGTGGAGAATGAAACAGCTCCAGCGGTGTGAAAAGACCGCAGAGGCCGGAGTTTCTCTGGAGCCGACGTATTGGCCTTGACAGGTGTTCGTATGAGGAGGAATGAGAAAGTCGCTGTGTTGTGATGAACTTCAGTGTGTGGGAGAGAAAGAGGAGGTTAAATGTTGGACAGGATGTTTAGATTAACCAGATTGATTAGCAGCTGCATGTAATTAATCTGTTAATTATTTTTTACAATAAAAGCCAATAAAATGCTGAAAGTCAGTGTATTTCATTTATCCATATAGCATGTATATAGATATATACAAAAAAATATTATTTTATGATTATGACATTTAGCCCATGAGCCTTGAGTTTGACATACAGTGTGTGACATAGAAGAAGAAATACTGTCTGCAGGTTATATGAGTTACTATGAGGTATATGTTACTATATGTTCACTTTTATGGAAGGGAACTGCTACAGTACATGTTTTATAAGATAGCGTTTCATATTAAGCCCCGCCTCCTGTCATTTATAAAACATATCTTTCAACTTTGCATGCAAAAGCTTTGAAATACTACGAATATATATATATTTAAATTGCAGTGTGTGCAACAACCCTGCAGTTCTTTCAGGGACCACTTGGGGGCCACAAACCAGATGTTGAACACCTTTACCCCAAAATGTACCGTACTGTAATATTTATATACTAATATATAAGATGCCTTTAAGAGATTTTATCTTCGTTCACTCTAATATAAACATATATAAATATAACAAATATGTGATGTATTTACCAACCAATCACAGGACAGTAGAGGGACAGGAGGTACAGGCAGCAGGCATCGAGGGAAAAAGAATTCGCTTTCAGGCATTTGTACAGAATCCAAATAGAAAATAGAGTTTGTGCTTTAAAAAAAGAAGTAGTGAGTGAACTGGGTCAAAGGTGAAAGGTTAATTGCATCCTTGGAGGGTGTCAAATGTCTGGCCAACGTGGGAGACACATTCATTGGTTGACAAAAAAGAGGGATGAATGGCTGCAGGGATCCAGGTTAAAAAAAAAAAGAGGTTTAATCTGAATCTGGAACGTAGGAGCGTGAGGGAATCTGGAGGAGAAGATGAGAGTTGGCAGGAAGAGGAGGGTAGTTTGTGTTGAGTTATGGTGGGGTGAGGTGATGGCAGGGAGGGAGGGAATAGAATGAGGACAGGACAGACTGAAGGACACCAAACGCAGTAGTCTGGGTGAAGTAGATGGTCATAATAATAGTAACACAATTATTTAAAAAAATATCTCGAATATTATATGCTAATTTTTCAACCTAAAATATAAACCGTATTTATAGAAAAAAAAAAACTTTGCCCTTTTCTCTCTCTTTGGTTTTGTTCGTCAAACACGCCACACGAGGGCAGCCTTCAGCCACACTGCTGTTCCCTTAAGCCGCAGTGGACTGTAGATACAACTGTAATAGAAAATAATGGGAAACCAGATGTAACGTGTTATAAGGAACAACAACATTAACATGTCACACGAATGACGTTAAACCCGTCTGTCTCTGCATGGAGCTTCACCTCCGACCAATCACAGGAGTCCCTTCACCACACCAGGGAGGTAAATGCTCAAAGACGAAAGACGAAATTAACATCAAAAGTTATTCACAAAGAGCATAAGGGGCCGGAACATTCTGCCTGAGTCAGCGTTTAGTCTGAGCATAAATACTTGATCCAGTCAAGGTCTAAGTTTCACATGGACAGAAATGTCAAGACATACAGACACCTAAATACGTACATCATGTTCGTCATACAGGTAAGATAGTGTTTGATGTGGTGCATTTAAAGGTAACATATTCAGATTTTTGAAGAGTGCAAAGAAACCAAACCAAAAAACAAAGAGTCTCTGTACAAATAGACGAGGCATCAGACGAGAGCACTCACCGCTCTCTACCACTCTTCTGCCTCCGGTGCTAGTAATCTTGCTAGCGCCATAAATCATCATCAGTCAAAGCTGACTGCAGTGATGACCTGACACTTCATCGCTAAGTCGAAAAAGTAATCTACTCATTATCATGGTATGAAAAGTGATGAAATGCAGTGATAATGTACCTCCAATTAAAGCTACCACGCTGGGAAATTGCCCTTGTCATTTATTGATGAGACTGTGATGAATTACAAAAACACCAGTGATTATAAAAACACCTGATCACGTCACCTGAAAGTTAGAGCGCTACGATTGGTAACGTATGGAATCAGGTGACGACACATCGTCGTTAGATAAGGAACAACTTTGACTGGAAAACAACGTCTTTTAAGTAGTTTTAGAATCAACACCCGCCCATCATCCATCCATCCATCCGTCCATCCATAATCCATCCATCATTCACCCAACCAACCATCCATCCACCCACCCATCCATCCATCCATCTGTCCATCATCCATCCACCCACCCAACACCCACCCACCCAACATCCACCCACCCAACACCCACCCACCCAACATCCACCCATCCGTCCATCCATCATCCACCCATCCGTCCATCCATCATCCACCCATCCATTCATCCATCCATCCATCTATCCATCCATCCGTCCATCCATAATCCATCCATCATTCACCCACCCAACATCCACCCACCCAACATCCACCCACCCAATCATCCATCCATCCATCATCCACCCATCCGTCCATCCATCATCCATCCATCCAT
>NC_024320.1:20644507-20645646 GCF_000523025.1 Cynoglossus semilaevis | reverse complement strand
CATCCATCCATCATCCATCCATCATCCATCCATCCATCATCCACCATCCATCCATCCATCATCCTTCCATCATCCATCCATCCATCCATCATCCTTCCATCCATCCATCCATCCATCCATCCATCCATCTGGGACCACCACTCTCGTGAGAATAAACACCATTTGTTTGTTTTTCTCTCAACATCATTTGTAACGTCTCCATCTTCGCTGCAGTGAAATCATTTCTCTGCCTCTTTGACAGCATTTCCCAGACGGGAACACATGTGTAATGGAGATGTCATCCAAAACCTGATTATTACAAGGAAACTATTAACAAAGTGATGAATGAAGACCAGTGTCGGGGTGTCAGCAGCTGGAGCTGGAGTCGTCTCCTCTGTCTGACTGAATCTGTCCGGCAGAGTCAAATCCTCCGACTCCTCAGAGAATCCCGCCTCATCTGCTTGCGAGCAGAATCTCGCGGTCAATACCGAAAGCCGGAGAATCTGAGATTAATCCTACAGACTAAAATTATGACTCGGTGCCTCATCGCTCACCCTCCTCCGTCCCACACAGAGTGCACTGCTGCAGTCGATACCTTTTACCGAGGTCAGTGGAGTGATCCTTCTTGTTGCTGCTTGTGAATAAAGCACCTTTTCTAAACAGTCGCTCTCTCTGACTTCTCGATGCCTTGTGGTGGAGCAGGGGTTTGTGCGACACTGACAGTTCTTTAGCAGGACTGGGCCTTGACTAAACACCAAGATCCATTTTTTGTTGCCAGGATGATGTTTCCCCTGAGGTCGCTGACCCCTGCCAGTGTGTAGGAGTAACGCTGCTCATCCCTGACGTATTCTTTCTGTACTACATTTTTTATCCTTAATTGTAGTTCATGCTCTGATAAGTATTTATCTGCTCTGTGACCTTGATTATTCTCTCTTAGCAAACCTTTATTTTTGCAGCACCAGTGTGGGCTGGAGTAGTACACGTCTCTGCAGCGGCCCAGCCGACCTTGTGTGTTTCTATGAGTTTATTAATCATTTCCACAGAGAAAAGTGTGTAAAACCTTTAATACAATCACTGAACACACTGGAAATGAAACGCTGTAAAAATATCACCAGAGGAACAAAGAGTCATGACATGACAGAAATATTAGACGTGTCCAC
>NC_024320.1:20634962-20644495 GCF_000523025.1 Cynoglossus semilaevis | reverse complement strand
ATACTGAAAATGACCTATTTCCCCTCTGTCACCTGTTCTCCATCTGGGAGCAGGGAAACTAATTTCGTTCATCCCATGTCTTGATATGGACAGGCTATGTATGGCAGAGGTTCTCAAGAGGTGGTTCGTAATCCTTAAACTGCACCAAAACCAAAAAAAAAATTAATAGAAATCGTGCCCATTGATCCTCTGAAAAATTGATGTGCGGGAATGATTTGCGGGAAAATGATTTGTCTTCTTATTTAGCTGCCCGCTCAACCCAGTTCCAGTGGTACCTCACTGAAGTAAAAGAAGCCACAGAACGCTCACAACTTACCAGAGAGTCCCACCTCCTGGGTAACGTTAGCATCTTCTTTTTTTATTCTGGTCCGCCATTGTTCACAAACTTCTCTGCTTACTTCAGGGAGGTGACGTGGGCATCAACATGTTTCTAACAGGATGTCGCAACAACTTTTTCAAATTTTTCAAATTTTTCCATCTTCATTCATGACACCTTTGATTCATTCTCGCTTTTGGTGTGAGTGCCCCATTAGGTGGTCATACAGAGGTACTGCAAGAGGGTCGCAAAAGTTTTTGCTATTGTCAGTCAATTTGTTTTTTTGCACACGTTGAAAAACTAAGAACCATGAACCTGTATATTATGTGCTATAAAATAACACCGTATGTTACACTGGCTCTAGGCCAATATTTAACAGTTACATCCCAGCATAAAGTACCTGTGTAGCGCAACATGGGGCTACTTCCATATAAGACAGTGTCAACGTTTAAACTGTAATTGTGATGACCAAACATGGCGTCAAACCTCTCGGTTCCTGATCCATGCCCTCCTTTCCTTGAGTATCTCTATTTTCCGGGGTGAGTTATCTCCCCCTTCCTCCTCTCTCCTGCTCCTCCTCAGCCTCTTATGGAAACCCTGGGTAAGTGTCCAGGTGTCAGCGGTATATATACTCTGACTCTGTGAAGGCTGAGAGCATGTAGGGATTAGTGTGGAGTGCTTTTTGAAGTGGGTGTTAGACTTCTCATTCACCCTGTGTGTATCTGTGCTTTATTTGCCTGGTGTGAATGCCCCCCCCCCACCCCCCCCCCCCCCACCCCTAGCTGCAGGAAAAGGCACGTCAGCACACAGCAGAGCCCGGGAGATGATTTACATCTCGAGGAAATCAATTCACATGCTGAGGTTATTTGTTGTTTTACATATTGAATACAAACAGGCGGCAGATCCTGAGGATGACCGTAATAATTTACAGAGCAACACAATCTATTTGTTTTCGTTCCCACTCTCAGTTATTTCACTTTTGAAACTCTATTTATTGGCGGTCATTTAGAAGATCTCTGGCTGGCTACTGATTCACTTTATTTTTATCGTTTTTACATAAGTACACTAGTATCCTACAAGGGTCCTGCATCTCGTCCAATATTGGCTTTCATTTCATTTCACTTGGACAGAAGATAAGAAATCCCCGTGTTTCTGTGTCTCAGGCTCTTTTTAGTTGCCATGCTTGGCCGTGTTTATTGATTTTTTTATATCTGTGATTTAGTGCTGCGCAGAAAACTCTGTCCTCATCGTCTGGGTCGGCCCAGTCCTGCTCAACTACGATGTGTTTAAGTTCAAAAACGACACTTGTGCATTCTATTTTCACGTGCGACAGAGATACGACGATGGGTCACCTTCGGGAAAAATAAAGAAAAGTCATTTGAAGACATATTGAGGATGATGATTACTGTTCCGCTTTGTAAAATTTACTGACATCAAAGAGACAACCCTGAAGAAATATTGCCCCCCCCCTCTAGAGGGCACTCTAGGCTTGTGTACCAGTATTTTCTACTCCTGTACCACTGAAAATGCACATGTTCGTTAGTTTCACTCTGACAGCCACTAGAGGGCACTCTAGCTGGCTGGTGCAACTTATACTCTGGTCAGTTCTTTCTGACTGCCCTGGTCATATGTATGTGCTCTTTCAGTGTCCAATAACGAGCCGGTTATGAAGGATTGTGCTCTTTCAGTGTCCAATAACGAGCAGCTTATGAAGGATTGTTTTTAACCTCCCTCTGTACATTGAAATGTGAAACTAAATTGTTCGCAGAAATAAACAAACACGGCAGCAGGAAAAGTACTGTACCAGCCCTGCTGCAAACACACTCTTCATCTTCAGTGTTAAAAAAACACAAACATTTTGGCTTTTGTGGGCTCCGCAAGGCAGGTTTTTCAAAGGAAAGAAAATATTTCTGAGAACAGAGAACTTCTTCTTCTTTTTCCCTGATAGCGATGAGCTCTCGATAATGTAAAGAGCACTTATCTGTGGAGGAGAAAAACAAGCTTTCACTTTTCATTCCTCCACTCTCTTTGATTTCTTTGTCTTCCAACGAAAACCTCAGAAATGATTTTCATGACCTGCACCCCGCCGTTATTGTCAGCCGCAGAAAAGTTTGACAGAGATTTCATTTAGTTAAAAAAAAACCCCAACATTTCTCATATTGAGTAAAAACTCCTCAGAAGTCTTTCAGCCTAACTGACTTCTCAGACATCACGAGGTTTTACCTGGAAAAGACTTTTGTTCTGTTCGACCATTTGAAGCTTCATGGGTAAATTTGGTCAAACTGTTATGAACAACACATTCAGAAAGCACTTCACTGCAAATACACCGCTAAATCTGCAGTTTAAATGTTGGTGCTTGTCTCCGTACATGTTTTGGGGAGTCAGTCAAAAGGTTCTAAGACAGACGTGATCATTTTCAGTGGTGTCTGATTTCAAGTAAAATATGACAAAACAGCTCCGACAACATTTATTACGTCTCGTTCAAGCAGGTTTTATAACCTTCAAAAAGAAAGAACAATACGCAAATCAGTGCAAATGTCTAAATGTGAATTGAACTAGGAAGAAAAACTGTCAAAAATAATTCCAGGTTGTTGATGAAGAAAAACTGTCAAAAATAATTCCAGCTTGTTGATCTAACTGCATGTTGTTGTTTTTTTATCCGAAGATTTACAGAACATTTAAAAAGGAATTCCTTCAGCGTAGACGTGTCAGCCAGCAAATAAATGACAGAGTGAAATAAATGATTTAATGTATTTGAATACAGCTGTGCTCTTTCCTGCTCTACTCTCCACTCCATTAAATTACACGTTTAACACAAACATATCAGCAACACCACCGGATGAGAGAGAGAGAGAGAGAGAGAGAGAGAGCAGCTGATTATAATGTCTGTATGTCACCGAAGCTGTAAGAGTTAAGCTTTAACACAAAGATATACTGTACATTCTGCTGTAACTGACTAATACTGTAAATATACAGAACGACAGGAGCTTGAGGTTTGAGGCTACATTAAAGTTTCACTTACAATACAATGAGTCTGACAGCAGGAGTGAACCACGAGCACAGAGCAGTGAGCCATCAGAGAATTCCTAAATGTCAAGGTAATGCTTTGACTTCCCCTTTTCTTTTTCTATCTATCTATCTACCTATCCATCCATCCATCCATCCATCCATCTATCTATCTATCTATCTATCTATCTGTCTATCTATCTATCTATCTATCTATCTGTCTATCTATCTATCTATCTATCTATTTATCCATCTATCCATCCATCCATCCATCCATCCATCTATCTATCTATCTATCTATCTATCTATCTGTCTATCTATCTATCTATCTATCTATCTGTCTATCTATCTATCTATCTATCTATCTGTCTATCTATCTATCTATCTATCTATCTGTCTATCTATCTATCTATCTATCTATCTGTCTATCTATCTATCTATCTATCTATCTATCTGTCTATCTATCTATCTATCTATCTATTTATCCATCTATCCATCCATCCATCCATCCATCCATCTATCTATCCATCCATCCATCCATCCATCGATCTATCTATCCATCCATCCCTCCATCCGTCCATTCGTCCATCCATCCATCCATCAATCCGTCCATTCGTCCATCTATCTAGCCATAAAGCTATCCATACATCTAACTATCTTACTGGCTATGGTGCTACCTAAATACATCTAGCTAGCTATACACCTATCTACAGTGTACATCTAGCTGTCTTTTTAGCTTTGGTTTAACAATTACTGCTTATGAAGTATTAGTTTTACTAAAAGTACATTTAAAAAAATCTACATCGTGAATTGAGTTACATGTGATTCTAATGTTTGTCAAAAGTGCAAACTGTCTTTTTTCCCTTAAATAAGACAATAACAGGGGTGGGGGGTGGCATGTATTAGTACTTGTTTACTTCAGCAGTCCAGGTACAGCTGGTGTGTACATCTGGACTGTTTGCATTGGCTTTTCTGACATTTTATTGAGTCTTTTGACATTTATTTTCCTGTGGTTTTCTGAGCCTCTTTATTCTCACACAGCAGTCTCACATTCTTGTACCGTGGCTTTATACCAAGACAAATATAACACGGCAGCTCTTGGATTCCTTTTCCCTGACAGCACAAGGCGCAAAGGCAGGGTTTGAGGTGGAAAAAGTGAGGATGTGTTTTCAGGGACGGGTATGAAGGCGGTTTCTCTCATGAAGTCATTTGAAGACTCCCTGTGAAGTGGTGTGAGAGGTGAAGTCACGGCTGTGTCACTGACTATCTCTGATCTCAGGGATTGGTGCTCCGACCATGTCAGCCCTCGGCTGGTTTCTCTGCTGCTGTCTGTGAGCTTCAGACGGCCGTGTTAATGTAGCAACGTACTTCACCTTTACAGAGAAAAGAATTAATTCACCAGCGACATCAGACACAACCTGATAATTAGAGTGGAATGTGAAGCTGGTTGTCGCCCAGTCACACTGGGCTCTGGGTTCACGTCAACTGGCAGGAAATCTTGAAGCTAAAGCTCCACATCCTGTGGGTTACAACAAGAAAAGTAAGGTCGGAGGTCAAGGTGGTGGTGTTACTTTTTGTATGAAGTAATATTTGTTAAAAATAATTAAACAAAATAATTCAATCCCTGAAGCAATGTAAATCTCAGAGGATTCAAAAAGTCTGGTGCATGCACCCTTGGAGGTGCACGAGCTGCCACTGGGGGGCGTGAGATAAAAAAGTAATGACGGTTTAGGGTGTGTTTTTAAGCGTTGTTTATGTACACAATTAAGATGTCTAAATAAACGGATGCTAATAAAACTTCCGCACAAAGTGATTAAATACCAGCATGTGTAGACCGTGAACTAGAACCACAACAAATGGATGCACATCGGAAATTTTTGATCTGAATAATTCCACAAATAATTCCGCTGTTAGCGCCTGATTTGGACAAAGTCTTACTTTATTTAACCTCACTAACTTGCTGTGGTCAGTCTCTTCTACTGACGTCTCAAACAGTGAGAATATGACTCTGTTGGAACGACACTTCCCGACATCTGGTATTCCAGATTTTCTTTTAACTCTTCCCCTTAGGTAAGTAACACATTTCGTCACCTTTCCACGGTGACAGCAGCTCATTGGGAGGAAGGTGAGATTTAAAGCCTTCAAATGCGCAGGGTGAACCTGAAAGGGAATATTTAAGAATGAAAGAAAGAAAAAGAGACAACGTAGTCACAACAGTTCCTCCGGTGCGTTTCGCTTTCTTCTCAAACTTCTAGGATCTCCAGAGAAATCTGTGCGAGTTTCTGTGACAAACATTTGTCTCTGAGGTTCCTTTCTGTTGTTTACTCTGAACCGTCTGAGGTTCGAGTGAGTGTCAACTGATTTAAGTGTGAGGAAGTTTTTTCTTGGTTCTCTCGCTACAGCCGTGAACGGAGTAAACGTACTCACATTTAATGATCAAAAATGACATCGGAAGTGTTTATGAGACCCGGTCACGTTTTAGTGTGACTGTTTGACGATGCTGTGATTAAAGATCAACTGAATCCGAGCAGTTGCTGCGTCCACGGTAAGTGTGAAATGCCCACCGCGGGTCGTCACGCCACACAGATAAAGTTATAACGAGACGCCTCCCCGCGGCTTTTAATGGAGGATGAAAGCGGACGATAATTCCGTTATTACGTCTGTTGTGAATCTTTTCTGCTGCAGCCACCGGACACACAGTTATAGGAAATAAAATCAATTTACCAGCTGAGGTTTCCTTTCTCGCTCCCCGATACCGAATTTTAGATGCAATTATATCAAAGTCTGGGTATTTTTTATTCGCAGTCTGTCTGTGATAATACTGCAATATTCACTCCAATAAAAAGTGTGAACCACTCCACACATCTCTGAGCTGTTCCTGCGTGATTATCCCCGTGCTCTCCGAGCAGCCACGGCTCTGATTTTATTTTCATATGGTAATGAAACTCAACTCAGTGAAAATGACTTCACCTAAAAACTCACTTTTCTTCGCATGACGGATTTCCAGGAGCACTCAGCTCAGATTATAGGTCCTCATCGGTGTTTTTCCTTTCTTTTTTAGCACTTCACTAAAATTGAAAATTCACTGACTCCCTTGCCGGAAGGGTCAATAGAAGAATGTCTTTGACCTTGTACAACATTTAGTGGCTGGTATTGGTCCAAAACAGATAAAAAATTAATTCCACCATGTGAACATTTCATTAGAAGACTCTAAACCCTGACTTTGACTTCAGGTGAAGTGTGTGCAAACCGTTTTGTTGGGTTCAAAGCAGCTAATATTTGTGCAAATACTCTTTCCTTGGAGAAAAAAAAAACCCTGCGCCGAACAGAAATGTCATATTGACTCAGCAGTGATTTAACTGCGGTGTGTGGTTGAGGAAACAGTCTGACATTTCAGAGAAACGGCTCGTTTGCTTTCTCGTCAGGTTACACGAGAATATCGATAACAGTCAGGCAGGTGAGAACAATTCATTCAGCGGTACCTGTGGACGTCGAATTAGCATCGTAGTTGAGATACATCGTTAGAGACAACACCGTCATGGTCAGCAGACGGCTGGGGAATGAAAAAGGAAGTAAAAAAGGCCAAAAATAAAAGTTCAGTTTCATGGACACAGCATGGATGTAGAGCTGGACACAAAACTGTCCATCAATTTTCTGGAAGCTTATTGGACGCAGAAACCACTGCATTCTCCAAGTGAATATTACACCTAAATACTTTAAAATAAGGCTCTTAAAAACAGATCTGTTCATCAGACTCTGTCACAAATCATGATCTTTATAAACATAGTCAAACTTCTAACTGAATTGAAGTAAAACCATAGTTTATTTTTAGATAAGCTCTTCTCATAAGAACTCTTGTTGTTTCGTCAGGCACAGAAAAATGAGGGCAAACACAAACCAAAACAAATATCGTCGAGTAGTTCACAAAGTCATAAAAACGTTTCTAAATGTCAAGTGCTGCAGTGAGAAGTATTAGTGAGTATTTTGAAGTAACAGCTAACAGTAGAGAGCTGACAGCGGTAGAACAGTCCTGAAGCTGAACTGTGAGGATCTGTGATTAGATGTGATACAACAACTGCCACAACACCGGTGAAGGATTTCACCATCTTCAGAAGAGACACTGAAGCTGGCCGACAGGTTTGAAGACAAATAAAAACTCAACCAAATACAGGAAAAAGCTAGGCTAAAAGATGGGGATTGTGATTGTGAAGGTGCTGGTTCAAATCCCAGCCCTGGCAGAACTGTGGTGTTAATTATCTGGGTGTTTTAGGGAAGGGTTAAATACGGAGAGTCATTTTTGTAAAAAAAAGCCAAACTCACTTTCACTAGTGGTTCTCAAAGCAAGGGGCGGAGACTCCGATTAGGGCTAATGCTGGGAGGTCACAGCAAATAATTTAATTTCAACATTTATGCCACAGTGAGATAAATGCAGTTGTAATTTTGTCTTTTGTGGTCATCAAGATTCTGACGCCAAACGTGAAAAAATACGAGTGGACATAACGGCCTTCATATACTTTTTATATACCGTTCACATGCTACGTGTTCTCGCCATTGGTTCCTTGGTGTGCTAAAGCTAATAGTTTCACCATGGCAGAATAGCATAAGCCATTATTGTCACTCTTCTGAACTTGAGCAGGGGTGAAACAGCGCCACATACAGGTCTGGCATATGAACTACAGGGACCAGGTTTTGATTTTATATTCAGCGGCTCAAATAAAATGCTACATTTTCTTGCGCTGTGTGGCGTGTGAACAAGACACGATCGCTCCGCAACCAGAGGCTCTGTAGTCGTATCACAGCAGCGTAAACATCGAAAGTCAGGGATTCTCTGCGCATGAGTAAGATGACAAATCCAGGAAGTACAGATAACTGACATAAAAGAAATCATTGTGTCAGTATGGGCTCAGTTTGATTCTTCTCCTCCAAGAATTGAACTTTAACTTTTGTTGAATTTACTCTTCAACACCGAACAAAGAAAAGGTCAAATCGTGTTTGTACTGAACTGAATCAGGTTTTAGTTTCTGGTGGAGTCGACATTTTCATTTGGAAATGAACTCACAACAGGCACGATTTAAAAAGGATTCCAAGTTTTATTGTTTGGGTTTTATGAGCGTTTATTAAACCCATTTATAGTTTGAAACATTTTTATCAGCGTGATACACTCAGCGGCTGGTTGAAAAATGTATAAAATGGAAAACGGTCCTCTCAAAACACTGAAATAAACTCATAAATGACTTGTTGAAATGTATGTTGATTTTTTTTTATTAAGCTTTAATTGAAACCAAAATGTTGTAATTGTGACTTTTGAATCTTGACGAGAGGTTTGGGCGTTCGACAGAGAGAAATAAAGAGAAAGTGCAAACACACACACACACACCAGACACACACACAGACAGGTAAGGCTGCGGAGATAAGACAGGATCCTGAACCCTGCTGATGTCAGGTCTGAACCCGACTGTGACCACCAGGAGTCATTGTTAATTTGCCAGGCTGATGAAAAGGAGCACCAGTGTAAATGGATGTGTCAGTGTGAAGGAGCGCTCAGACACACCTTCAACCCGCACAAAAGAAGAAGGGACAAATCCTCGTCATTATTTCAAAGCTGACGGTGCACTCCATCATCAGCAGGCACGGCTGCCTATTATTGGTGGTGAAATTAAAGTTTGAACGTTGTTTGTGAACAGAGAGGATGAAAAAATAAATCTTTGGAAAAAGTCTACCGCTGTTGGAGAAGAGTGTGTTTTTGCTAAATTGCATCTGAGGGTGAAAAAAAAAAAGTATTGAGTAGAATAGCAGAGACCTGACGGGTATGAATAAAAAATTGACCGCGGACACTTTGATTAACATCCTCCCTGACTTTTTTCTCGCCTGTCTTGTTAATGACGAAATCTTCACCATCTACCACATTTACCCCTTGCCTGTTTCAGCAGCCAGGGGGCAAGACTGAGGCAAGTTTAAAGTAATATCCCTGAGACTGTCTCTCTCCTCACTGATCTCCTGTATGTCTTGTTCGATCACAGACAGTCGGCTCTGCTGCTCCTTTGCGGCCGACTGCAGCTTCTTGATCTTGGAGCTCAGCGTCGGACTCTCCACGCTCCCGCGGAGCATGCCGAGGCGACGCTCTGTCTCCTTCAAGACGCGGTCGAAGCGCACCAGAGGAAGGCTCTTCTCTGGGTCGCCCCTGTAATAGGGAGAGAGAAGTACGACCACA
>NC_024320.1:20610971-20634324 GCF_000523025.1 Cynoglossus semilaevis | reverse complement strand
AAAGAGAAGATGGAAAAAAAATAAAAAATAAACAGGTCAGGAACTTTGAGAATTCCTGTTGTTCGGAACTTCATATCGCTGATATGAACTGGGACTTGGCCTCAGGATGAACTGATCACAGTGATTCATGAAGGACGATTCACAAGTTCATTCTTCAACCTGTACAATGTGCTAAAATGAATAGGTCAGATAATAATAGGGCCGGAAATACACAGCTGAATTACCTCATCACGCTGAAATTTACCCACAAGGAATTGCTCCTTGGCGCCGAGAACGGCAGTTATTCCTGCTTTACCGCCGGGATACAAATCAGGGAAATATTTCCATGTTAAATGAGGCATTAAAACTGTGAGCTCTTTAATGATCTGACATTCAAGGTATAATGAAGATGAATGCCTGCAGAGACAAAGTGGACTTAAAAATCAGCCAGAGTGGAAATCCTCCATCGCAGAATGACTCACCGATCTTCCTGATGAGGTCAGTCAGAGTGGCAGAATAGGCCTCCAACTGCAGCTTGGCCGACTCCATGTTTTCCTTTACGGCGCCCAGGGACACCTCAGCCTGGGAATAAGAAGACAAAGTCTGGAAAGTGTCGTTTCAGCTCTGCACAGGAGGCGCCGATCAATAGCCATAGATTGTGTTGTACCAGTGTGGATATGTCTGTGTTAAGTACCTCAGAGGGGATTTGGGACTTTGCTTTGTCAGTTAGCATCTCATGTTCGGCGAGCTCTTGTAAAACAGAGTCGATCTGGGAGGTGAGGTGAGCGGAGGCCGTCCTGGTGTGTTTGGCCTGGCTCAGGATGGATTTGGATTCCTGGGCCATGAGAATGAAAAAGTCATCGACAGATAAAGAGGCAGATTTTTTTCTTCAGAGCTGAGAATTTAAACCGTTTTTTTTTTTTCAAAGTTCTTCTTCAGAGCTGAGAATTTAAACCGACCACAAATTACTGCTGTGGTCCAGTGTTGGTCGTCTCCTTTCACAGAGCAGTATATCCGTTAATTATTGCTCTGCATAACACTGGAAACTGGGGGAAATCTGTGAATTTGATTCTGTGATAAGAAGAGGAACTGTGACGTCGGTGTGACCAGCCAACACCTCAAGTGACACATGGGCTGAGGTGAGAAATGTATTACACTCGTCATTTTAACTATATATATAACTACATATATGTTTATTATTCCGGTCCCCTCAATGTGCTGCTCTGAGTTTGATTCTACTCCACTAGAATTGATTATTTGATGACATAAATGTTGTTCATTTCTCCCACAAGAGACATTTTCTGAAAAGATCAAATTGGAATCTTCTAAATTCTGTGCCAAATGTCACAGTAATCGATCCAGTTGTTGCTCACAAATAATTCCAAAAACAGTTCGTTTAACCAAGAAAAGAAGAAAAGAAAAATGAAGAATAGATTTTCTTTTTCCCCCGAAAACTGATGTCTGGGACAAACTGATGAGTAGGATCACAAAAGGTCACCAAAGTATCGTATTGAATAACAAAGCTGTTATGCCTTTGCCGCAGCCTGTGTGGATTTCTCCGCCTCTCTGGTGATGTTGCTGGACAGGCTGGAGTCTTCCTGAGCAGGTGTTAGCATCTTCTGTATCTGCCCAACTTTCTTCCTGACATCAGCCAAGACTTTTTCCCTCAGCGGTCTCTCTTTCTTCATGGCAGCCTTGGTCTGAGCCTGTCGCTGAGGCCACTCTCTGCTCATGTCTTGGATGAGATTGGAGAGGGGAAAAAATAAACCAGTCAAAACGATGCAGTTGATTGTATTTTTTTTTAAATGTGCTGTTTTGACCTGGTTTTAAGAAAGCCTAATAGCTGCTCTTTATACTGTTGTAACATAAGGAGCAACTGCATTCAACAGATGACAAGTGGCTCAGAACATCCATGTGACTATTATTATAAATAAACCTGAACGCCCACAGTTAGGTCTGTGTTGGTTTTCAGTGTCAGTGTTTGACATTTAGATTTTTTTTAGTATATTGGCTTTTCTTAGCAGGTGAACAGTATAAAGACGAACACAGTGAACAAAAAAAAAAAAAAAATAGAAAAAGAAAATCTACATCCACTCACGTTCCAGCTCCCTGTGAAGAGAAATAGCTTCTGATTCCACCTTTTTTCCAGACACCACAGATGACAACGCTAAGACCGTAGAGTCTTGGGTCTGAGCCTGGAGCTTAAGAAGGAAACAATAAAAAAAGACTTAAAACAGTGTTAAATGTTATATGACTATGAGTAGTTTGGCTATGACTTATATTCCAGAATTATTTATATATACATATATAAAATACCCCACATTATTGATGGCCACAAGAGGGCCCCGTTTGTGCCAAACATGACTTAACCACAAATACATCCTTGAATTCTAGAATATTGATATCCAAAATGAAAAAACAAAAACAAAATGCAACCAAAAAGAAACTGTCACAAGATTTTTTAGCAACAGGAGGATTTTTATTTCCGTGGTTGAATGCAGGAAGTATTTGACTTACCTGATGAATGTCACCCATTCCTTCCAGCTTTTTATTCACAGTCTGATTCAGAGTCTCCACCTCGTCCCTCACTTTACTGATCCGATCATCTTTGGTCTGGATTTCTTGGTCCAGTTCTTCAGTCTGCTGCAGCAAATTCTCAACCCACTGCACACGACGAAGGAAAACAAAACCTTAGTTAAAGAATTGCTCTCTGTATTTCTTTAATTAAAGATCCTGAACCTGAAGTGCCCTCCTCTGGAACAACATGTAACCCAATGGGCTGCTAGAATCTCCTCTCGTGTGTCCGCTCAGTGACCCCCCCCCTCCCCCCTCCTTTGAACATTTGCTTGCCAAATGTTAATTCAGGGGACAACTCCAACTGCCACTAACTGCCCACTTTCCATGAAGGAGAGTGGCTTCTGTCTGTGCCTGGGTCGACCACCTGAAGTGGCGTCTCACATTAAACATGCAGCAGCTCTAATTGGACCAAATGATATGATGGATCGGTCCACAACGCTCTGCTTTCTCTCCCCTTACGTCCCATTCCGGCCGTGCAGGCGCCGTTCAAACCCACCTCTGTTGTTGTGTTGGCTGTTTGCGTCTGGTCGAGGTGTGTTTGACCAGGCCCGGCTGAAAGGCTGGCGTTTGTCAGGTCCAGCTGAGGATGTAAGGATGATGTGATGTTAGTCAGGACCAGCTGTAGACCAGCAGCCGTCTTCTCCAGGGCCCGGTGTCGGCCTACGGTCTCATTCACCTGTGCTGTCAGATTCCACCTCTGCTCCTGCAGGTGGCTTATCCTGAAACATAAAAACACAGACAGTAAATAAAACCTACATAAGGAACGTTTTATTGTTTCTAAAGTAGCATCCAGAGCCTCATGTAGTCGAAAACCTTAAGATGGAATACAAGTTTTAAAATAATAGGGGAGAAATATTAAAATCAATAAATAGCTTTCGTGCCCTTGTTGCAAAAACGTGGTTTAGTTTAACTGCTGTACTGCAAATACAGAAAAATACCCTGTACGACGAGAATGATTTTCTTTTGAAAAGTGAACTTCCTACAACAGATAAAAACATCTTTATTTGGCACCAAGTATTCTCCAGTATATTTATATATTTATCAGTGTCTCTCTAATAATCAGGCCTGAGCTACAATACAACATTTGAGTGGTTCAGACTCAGAGTGTTTGTTCTGTGGTGGTAAATGATGGTCTTTCAATATGGAGTTAGCAGGTTTCTCCCATGTATTCTGGTACTCTATTCACACAGACCAAATACATGCAGTATTGGATAAACTGGACACATTAAATTAGTGATTCTCAACCACTGTACCACAGCAGATCATCTGGTGTAGCATAGATAATTGTCCAATTGTCCAATGTCTCATAATCGATCTGGAAACTACTATTAAATAAGCAATAATTTGGCTTCATTTGTGCAATGAATGTTGAATGTTGAATGTTGAAGAACATCCTACTGTGTTTTTCTTCAATTCCTGAGAGTATATCAGTGTTGTGTTCAACTAAAGAGGCTCAGGTTTCACACCTAGGTACACTGTACATGTCAGAATTAGCTTAGATATCAAGGTCTCGGGGAAGAGTGGTATTATATTAAGTAATAAACCTGTATGTAAATGTTTTTTATTGCTGGAGGATGCATTTTTAACACAGTCTTAGGCTTGAGTGTAGGTGTAACCTTTGTCAGTTAGTGAATTTTTATAAAGTGGGGCAGATTTTCCAAAGTTGGAGCACAGTTTTGGGTTTTGTAGAGACCCACAGCACAGTGTAGCTCTGTGCTATATTTAGACAGTCAGAACAGTTCTCAGCCCTGATGGCAGTCGCTGACTGTGTCCGTCCAAAAAGGTGTTGAAAAAAAGGTGTGACTCCCTGTAGGAAATAACCAGCTCCAAACTTCAGCGAATTTGAATTACAGTTGTTGGCAAAACAAAAACGATTGGATTAACGTAAGGCAATAAAGAAAGAATCTGATTCAAAGATTTGTTTTTGTTGCAGGAGTTTGTTGCTAATTTCTCTCTCTCTCTCTCTCTCTCTCTCATGTTTAATTAAAAACTAACAGTGTCACCTTTCATTTGACCTCACGATCATGGCATTTATTATTATTATGTTTCGCTGGTAATGTGGAAGAAAATGTAATATGCTGTATATAATGTATATACTTTTTTTGAACGGATATACTGTAATAGGTATCTTGACTTGGCATCAGAGTCTACTGTATTTTAAATTAAATTAGAGTTTCAAAAACAGACGCTACGTTTCACACCAATCACAGCTGTAAACCAGTTTGACATCAATTACCACGTTCTGTTCAACCTTCAAACAACGCTTGTTATGAGGGAGTAAAGACCAGGCTACGGAAGTGTTAACAACACTGATGAACTGACAGAAGTACAGAGGAAGTGTTAAGTTGATTTTTCTTTAACCTTCTTGGCGTTTGATTATAAATAATCTGAATTATCTCAGACGCAGGAGTGTTAGATACGGTATATTCCTGACACAAAAAAAGCCATTAATTATACTGAATGCTTTTGTTTTCGGCTTTCGTCAACCTATTCCTATCCAACCTCATCTCAATAAAAGTTGGTTAACTTATTTTCTAATGCTTAACGTTTTTCTTGGCCTCCGGGAGCGGGGGGGGAATGAGTCACTCACATTAACGTTTTTCTTGGCCTCCGGGAGCGGAGGGGGGAAATGAGAGCCAATCACAGCAGTCCTTGGACGAGGGTGAGGTAAATCCTCGTCCAAGAAAGATGTCGTTCACACTTACATACATACAGTTAATCAATTCATCTTGATTTAACCAGAAAATACTAAATCTAAGTCAACGCCGTCGCTTTACTTTCTAAATCCTGTTACTGGTTATTTTAGCTAAAAATATCTGGAATATCGTGTTAAGAGTAAGAGTGAGCGGGAAGCTCATTCTCTGAATATGAGATCATTTGTCTAATGTATAACATGCTAAAACGATTAATTATCTTTCATCTTTTTTTTTTAATTCCTTTTTGCAGTGTAATTAACCTAATTGCATCCCAATTTGCATGATTTTGGACTGTGTGTATGTGTGTGTGTGTGTGTGTGTGTGTGTGTGTGAAACCATACCAATGCTGTACAGAAACACTCAGCTATTGCACATTAGCATCTAATATCAAAGTATCAACTCCAGCGTGTTGGCAGTTTCACCAGCCTCACTTTTCTGAAGCGGTTTGTCCCGGCGTCTCTGTTAGTGACAACTGGAATATTGTCAGTTCCCTGTAAGGACAGCAGTCCTGCCTCCTAAACCCATTACATGGGCCACATGGGTCTAAATGTGTGAGAAATGTAATTTTATGCTGTCTATCTGTGTGGAAAGTGTTCAGTTCACAACCTCTGACGCGACACAAACACAAACACGCGTGGTCACACGGCGGCGTCCCGGAGATTAACGCAACTGTCTCCGAACTGAGCCCGCGACTACACGAAGGACGGTAATCAATTTTGAGTTTCTCGCTTCTTGCTCTCGTCGTGGCCACCGGAGGGCTTTTTGCATCATTCTGTCTAGCGTTGGAGATAATCCTCAGAGCAATCACACGCTAGGAGATGCAGCGAGCGTGTGGCAAATCCAAGACAGCAATAGGCTTACAGTGGAGGAGAGACCGTCCCCCTGTGGCTGAATGTCTCACTCTGAGAGTCAACGCTGATCAGCTTTGGGGAAAAAAAAATGCTAAGAAGAGAACGTCGAGCAGTAATTCAGATATAGGTGCACGTTGTTGGAAACAGAGCTGTAATCCAGGGAGTCGTTGGGCTTGTTGAGATTTGGAAATAACGTCTGCACAGATTCTTTAAGCTGGTGTGTGTGTGTGTGTGTGTGTGTGTGTGTGTGTGTGTGTGTGTGCTCACTGCTCTGTTAGGTTCCTGATGTACTCCTCAGTGGAGTTGTCCTGCAGCAGATCCATCAACAAAGCAAAGGTCTGCTTTGAGGCGCCTACAGCCCTGCTGGCTACGGCCTCAATGTGGTCTGCTGTTTCTCTGTGTCTGAGAAGAGAGGGAGACAAAGAGAGGGCAGGGAGGAGAGGGTAAGAGACGGGAGGCTGAGGGGAGACACTGGGAGCACCATGGATTTACAGACCATTACGAATGCCTAAGGTGAGATGAAATGGATTTTAACATCAATGACTTCCACTCACTCGCTCTCTTGTTCAGAATTCTGTAACTACCACATAATAGCTCAGCACTGGGTGAAGCAGCTGAAGGCATCGATTCACAGAGGCCTGGCCCGCAAGGTGGGAGCTGGGCTTTAAGGAGGGGAAAAAAGCCTGGAGAGACGGAGCTCCACACACTGCTCCAGAGGTCTGGGCTCCTAATTGACCACCGAGAGCCTTTTCACTAAACTCACCTTTCCATTAGAACCTGGGACTCGTTGACCATTATGTTCCATTTGTTTGGTCCTGACAGCAGGACGAAGGGGATTATCTGAAAAAAATAAAGAAGAAGGAAAAGTGCTACGTTTAGTGCGAACCGGTTCAAGTAGGATGAAAAATGAACAAGGCCGGACCTTGGAGAGAGTTTTACTGCTGACACTTTAATTGAACACATTCAGCCAAACCATTCAATTAGGAACAAAAACTTACTAATGGACTGGTTTCATCTCATGGGGCAGTGGACAAAAAAAAATCATAGGATTGAAATTCAAAAGTGTCTCTTCAACTAGCTTTTCCCCTTTTTACAGAATCTCTTTATAGGACTTTTATTTTGAAAAATTAATCAGCAAGTGTCAATGTGTTTCTAATTGAAAAGGTGATCTGGTCGCTGTGTTTTTTTTCTAGTCTAAGCAATGAATCTGGTCGCTGTGTTTTTTTTTCATTCAGTCTAAGAGTCTAAGCAATATGGCTGCTGTATTCTACTGTATTTTAAATGGTTTACTGACTGTGCATTAGAGCTGTGTTTCCCAAACCTTTTTTCTGGGGACCCATTTTTTAAAAGTCACAAACTTTCACGACCCAAGTCAATAGACATTATTCGTAAACTCCTGGGAAACAGGATGCAAGATGAAAAAAAAACCTCTTGCGGCCCACCTGAGGGTCGCGACCCAGTCCCTGGGAGACGATGTTTTAGAGCAGATGTACGATGGATTTACTGGATAAACATTGCTTTAAACACTAGAATGTTCATTTTATTTGTGTTATTTTGACAGCCCTAATAAACATCTAGCTATGTTTATATATAAATAACAGAGGTGACGCTTGACATTCAAAACAAATGGATACAGTACTAAGAATGTACTATAGTTAACTCGGACCACAGACAGCAAAAAAAAAAAAAAAAGAAAAATCAATATCAAATGGTTTCCAGTACAGTTTAAGTTAAATTAAGTTTAATTTAATATATTCAATTAATTGACTTTGTTTGACAGTTAATGAGTCTTCACTCTTTGACGTGGATGCATCATTACATCACAGTGGTTTTTTGAGTGTGATGAGTGTGAGTGTTGTGCAGTGATTCTGGTAACGTGAGTGTGGAGTGGAACGCTGGAGCTTCCTCCGGTCGCAACAAATGATTGCGAATGCAAATAAAAATAGGAAACTAAATTAATAATTGACACAGTCCCATTTTTATTTCGCTCGGCGGCTCTGCTTTACGAATGTGGAATTAAATCGCAGCTGCTTCTGGCTTATCCAAGTGATAAGAGGCGCGAGGTATTTCGGAACGCATTCACGGACAAGCAATCAGAAATAGAAAGGCGATGTAAAAAAAAAAAAAAAAAAAAGCCTCTCTCATCTCCCTCTACTGCATAATAAGATGGCACCAGAATCCATCATCAGCTTCCTGTAAGTGTTCTAAAAGCACAGAGTGTGCAGGGACAGACGGCTGGAGAGAAATAAGTTGTTAATATTAGCCTCCGTCAAACGTGGTTTGAGTTTTTCATTCCCATGTAGAAAAAAGGTCACGGTGAGAGAGCGAGGGAGAGAGAGAGAAGTGCTGTTCTGCTCGCAGGCTGCTTTAACAGTGGAGCGACACCACGGAGCCTGACTATGAATAGAAAATCTAATAAGGACAAGAAATCAATGGAGTTACGTACAGTGTCAACACGCTCTGAGTTTGGGGGGAAAGAATTACATCACAGCTGTCTGTGTGTGATTGGCCTACCATGGCGTCCAGCTCCACCGTTGCCTGTTTCAGCTGCTTCTGAGAGGCTCTCATCATAAGCGCTGCGTCTGTAAAGGTTTGACACACAGCCCTGCTTCCTTCATCTTCCCCGTTCTCCGGCTCCTCTTCCTCTGCCGTGCTGATGCTGCAGTTCAAAGCAGAGGCAACGTCGTGCAGCTGAGCCGAGAGCCTGCCAGTGGAATCCTCCAGGAAGGAAAACTGCTTTATGAAGGCCTCTCTGGCTTCTGAACACAAGGCAGACAAAAGCACATTCAGACCATGACCGATTAATTCACTAAGACGAGGATCAGAGGATCAACTGGTTGCAGCTCGTGAGCTCTTTCCTTAAGGTGTGAATTCAAACTGCTCTACGCTCTTTTTTTTTGTTCTCAGAAAAAAATGAAATGAAAATTAATTTTTCACCTTAACCTTTTGTAATAACACTTTACTCACAAATAAGGATAGACGATTAAAATGATCATAATAAAGTTGTGATACTACAAACAGAGAGATTTAAATCTCAGAATGAATAAAAACCCTAATGTGTTAGATTGAGGTATATATTTGTGAACATGAAGTGATAAATGGATGAGGCTGTAATATTAAGAGAGTATTCATGTGATGAAAAGTTCAAGTGTTAGGCTCTACGCTCAATTATAATGATGAGAGCAAATTCTGAGAATGAAGTTGTAAATTTACACAAAGTAAATTAAGGTACATTTATAAGAACAATGTTTTAAATTAATGGGAAAGATGTAAATATACAAGAAAAAAGAGTAAACAATAATATAATATAACAACCTTATTCACACTACAACTCCAAATACATTCACACTACATTAAATTAATTAAAATGTACAATTTATTCTCACACATTTCCAACCATAAATTCACACATTTAATTCATGAATTATGAAACTGATTTTTTTTTTTTTTTTTTTTTTAACGAGGGACTTGTTGAAGTGAAATGATTAAATTACACATGTGGCTACATTTTCATTTAAACCTCAGTGATGCCGTTAAGCCCATGTGTCTTTGTGTGCAGGAACGTAGGGGCGTACACTTAGAAAATTGTCACTGTGATTGGAGCGCTAATCATCATAAAGCGGAGATTAGAGATGTGCTGCCTGTCATACAAATAGGGATTAAGTTGGCTGCGCCGTGCCTTGTTTCCTATATTGTTATGATTTGTCTCCATTTGGCCTGTGCAGCCGAGCCTGTAAGCCGTTTCCCCTCCGAACATAATGATAATATATCAGCATTGTGCTCAAGTAATTGGGGGAGGTTTGTATTGTTGGCCGCCTCCTGATTTAATTGCTCGCTTGTGTCATATCTGTAACAGTGTCACACTAAGGAGACGGAGACAAAGAAGGAGCTCATTTGTGAAAACCCGGGGGCATTTCTGTGTCATTTCTCCTCCACGGCTGCTGGACGGCCGTATGCTGATGCAGCACGTTATCGTCTCAAAGCCAAACTGTCCCAGAGCAGGTCTGCGTGTCCTACGAGCTCTGTTAACACGTCATGACCAAAGAGGAAACTTTCAAAGGAGCGACAGGCTGAGTGGAATTATACTGGCTTCAGTCTGCCGTTACCTTGGAAGGCCAGGAAATCCTCCAGAGCGTTGGGCAGGGCATCTTCCCTTTGGTGTTCGTGCTCATAAACCTTGGTCATGTGATTCTTGCTCAGGTGGTGCTGCTTCCCAAATCTGCTCCGGCAATCAAACTGAGCCAGGAGCTTCTCCAAATCCTGCAGACGACTCCTCAGCCGCTCTGCCTGAGATAAATTTACAACTGAAGGTGTCAATGGGAACACAGACTTTACAATATATCCCTATAATATATATATATATATAATTATGTAATATCTGTAAGGGTTTTTCCCTGCCAAATGATGTCTGCTCTAAAAATAGTTTTGGGGAAAAACAGTTGTATATTACAGTGAAAGTCACTAGATGGCAGCATTGCAGCTCATTTTATTTATTTATTTATTTTTAATAATCAGGGGATTGTATGCAGAATGCTGGTGACAGCAACTCATACAGTGGTTTGTACAGCTAAATAAATAAATATTACCAGGGCTATATCGGTACCGGTTGATATCGGAATCAGAAATTAAGTGTTTGGAAAATATATCGGCATATTAGATAACAGCAAAAAGTTCATATCGGACATCCTTAAATGTATAAATGACTATCAACGACACAATAAGGATAAAATATGATTTTTTAAAAACTTGTTCCCGCACAGAACAATGTTGTGAGGAGAAATTCAACAGATAACTAAAACAGGGTTTATTAAAGAATGCGAAGGAAATATCCAGAAGGTTCTTTAATTGGCACCTATTATCTGACATTGAGACGTTTATGCAGTTGAACTATAAAAACGGTTTTAAAATTTCACTGCAGAAACAACGTCCCAGGTGTTAATGAGCTCACAGCCTCAGCTCTGATTTTCTTAAAGGTGAAGTATGGAAAACATATTTAATTACATCAAATCCCTTGTTTTTTTTCACATCACAGGAAGTATACGAGGCTGGGATCATCAATGAGAATGCTACCTTTCTTATACGCTTCCCTCTTCATAAACACAGAAACAATAGTGCCAACAAAACACATTTACAGTAAATAATTGAAATGCCTGATGTTTTCCCACTGAGTTTAACATGTATCCTTTTAATTGCGCTTCCCTTCTTTTAAGGTCTGTTTTTGATCATTGATCACACACACCACCGTTGTTTTCACAAGTCTTTTTTTGTACTCGTTAGTTTCCTTCCTTCCTGTGCATTAACCAGAGCAAAGAGACAGTGGGTGAGGAGGAGAGGAAGAGGAGCGGGTGAGGGGGGAGGCAGCAGGGATGAGGACAGTGAGAGTGATTGCAGGTGCTCAGAGCAGACAAGGCTCGGGATGTTCACTGAATTGTGAACACGGTGAAAATCACAGCATGCATTCACACGCGGACAAGCCTGTCCAGAGAGAACATGCACCCATTTCGCCTGGAACTAGAACACGTACGGAAACAGGACAGGACGTATTGGAGGGATTGGACGGGGCTCAGAAGGCAAACGTAAGGAAGCAGAACCTCGGTGAAAGGCGTGTGAGTTCCAACAAACCCAAAGGGACAGAAAGAAGCCGTACAGGAGATCATTAGGGCAAAAGTCTCTGTTTCACTGCACAGCTACAGTTTACTTATAACCTACAGCTATAAAAAGAGCCATGTGGCTGCTGTGAGGCCTTCAAAGACGGCACGGTACAGGGAACATTACAAATATACAGTATATGATGACATCTACTGCTCCTTATATCTGGGCATTTGAGGTTGTCACCAGTTAAACGTCTAAACCAGAAGGATAAGAAGGTGGAAACACGCTGGTCGACAGTTGTACCATCGAGACACTTGCGTGGGTCTGTGCTTGGTCAAAATAACCTGAAAATATCTGTAACGGTCATCGCCTTAACATAACAAGGGCTTTCAATGACTTTTTAAATTGGTCGTTTAACGTCTGCAGCCCAAATGTGTAGCATCTGTAGCAGGCACATCTCTGGCCTTTAAATTCTTTAAATTAAATTCTCATAGTTTTGTTTTTGTGAAGAAGGTTAATAACAACACCTGCTAACAGTGATCTTATACTGGTCCCTAATCTTTTTACACCAAGGACTAGTCAGCTGCTACTGCAGACCAGTAATACCATCGTTGAAGGACCATTACATTTAAAAAATGTATTTTTTAATTTAATAATTGAATCGTTGAAGGACCATTACATTTAAAAAAAAAAAACATCTTTTTGAATTTATTTTGTTAGTATCGGAGTCTGAATGACCGGATTATCTTTTAATGAAAAAAAGTAAAATATGATGATAAGATATGACTGGATTCTTTTTTTCAGTGTCCCACTGGGGCCCATATTAATTTTTCAGTGTCCCACTGGGGCCCATATCAACTACGGACTGACACTGGTCCCCGGACCGGGGGTTGGGGAGCCCTGTTTTAGACAACATGGAGTTATTTTTAACACCTTAAACAAAATCATGTGGAACGAGGCTGAGGCGAAGACAGAAACATTTGGTCAGATGGTACAATGATACACATTGATATAATTGTCCTAAAATACACAGAGACATAAAAAGCAACTAAAGTTAATTTTCATTAACATTAACCACATTAACTACATTAACTCACCTGTTTCATGACGAGGCCGTAGCAAACTGGACATTCCTCACACTGATACGTGTCCCTGCTATGGTAATAATTCAACTCACACTGGTCACATTTGTAACCAACAAAGCCCGGGCGACATTGGCAGGTACCATTACTGTGACACTGCATGGTGATGGAGCCCATCGGGTCACAGTTACAGGCTGGGAGAAGACAACAGACAGAAGATTGATGGGGGCGGATAACAAGAGATAAATGTGAGAGAGAGAGAGAGAGAGAGAGAGAGAGAGAGAGAGAGAGAGAGAGAGAGAGAGATGAGAGAGCCTTAGATGAATGTCTTGTACCTCTGCAACCCTGAGATGAGAATCCAAAGAATCCCATCCTACAAATGTCACAAAGTCTTCCCTCCACTCCTGTACGACACATGCACTGGCCCGTGACGGGATGACAGGCCATGGATTGAGAACCTATAGGATTACACTTGCACCTAAACACAGAGAAAGATTGTTTATTATTTATGGCTGAGTCTGTCTTATTTGTTGAAGTTGTGATGTGTTTCAGTACCTTACCTCTCACATCCTACTCCCGCTCGGAGGTTGAAGAAGCCAACTTCACAATAACTGCAATCGCGACCAGTCACGTGACTGAGGCACGGACATGTTCCAGTCTGGGGGTGGCATTCATTCACCTGTCCTGATGTTCCTGCAGGGCTGCAGTCACAGGCTAAAGAAGAAGAAAAAAAAGGAAATAAAAACAGCTTAAAACAAACATTAACTTCTTAAACTGGGGTAAAAACAATAATGGAGAGTTATAAAACCACTCTTTTGTGCTGTAATAGCTTTGTGTATTTCAGAGGAAAAGTAAGAAATAAAAGGAAACAGCCTCAATTCTCTGGATTTGTTCACCTTTAATCCAGATATTTTAATCGTATTCCTCTTTTTATTCTCTCAACAGAATGACTCTTTTCTTTCTCTCTTTACTCCGCACCGTTTGGCCCAAACCATTTTAACCGTTGACTCTAATGACTCATGAGTGCTGCGGCTCCACCTGTTTAAAGCATGAATAGAAAAGTTGACTCTATTAGCTCGTACCGCTCTCTCCACAGGCTACACCCAGAGCCGTGTTTGCATTTATGCAACCGGTTGTGAATATCCTTTGCTCTTCACTTGATTTTTCTCATTCTGCAACATATCCAGGAAATCAGGTTGTAATAAGATTTTAAGATGGAACGTTCTTGCGCATTTAAGAGAAATTAAAGATCTCTCTTTTCCCATAATTACTATCAAATTAGGACCTAATATGGTTAATCAATTTCTGTGAGTGGCAGGTTGTGAAAGGTTGTGTGTTCATCTGCAGTCATCCAAAATTGTGCTTCTATTTTTTTCTTTTTTTTTTTTGCAGCTTATTATAACACAAAGCCAGTAGGTGGCAGCAATGTAACTTGTGCTAGCTAGCTATAAACAAATCAAATATGTCCCAAAAGATTAGCTTAGCCTAGCTGGTTCTCAAAAAAGAGTAAAAAAATCTAAATACATGTATTGGTGTTACAAAGTGTAGTTTTACATATGTTTATGTTTATGTCTATATGAGCTGTTTTGAATTTGAATATGTAGTTTTGTGTGTTTAAACATGGAAATAATGTACGTTATATATGTGGTTAGCTCAAAGCGCTATCTGTGATCGACAACAGACTCTAAAAATATTTTAAGCAACTAAAGGAATACATTCACCTTAAAACTAATTCTGCTACATTTTCATTGAAATTAATCGACTTTTGATGATTTTTGTTTAATTAAGTTGTAGCACAACCTGCAGAGAAGGAAGAGATATAATCTCTGTTTACAGGAAATAAAAAAAACAAACAGAATATTTGACATTAATCGTATTACCGTAACTACAGATAGTTTTAATTTTTGTACAATGAACACAATTTTTTCTAATGGTTAGACTTGACTTCATTTGTCTAACCATTGACTGTATCGTGCTGAGCTACATTCCAGATATGTTTCAGCACAAGTTATTCAATAACCTGGAGAAGAATCATTGAGGAAGAATGTTAACAGATGAACATGCTGTCAAATAAAAAAAAAAAACACACCAAGGATGACTTATTTTTACACAAATCCCACGGGGACTCACACTTGCACTTCTGGCCTGCCGTCTGACTCTGAGCATCTCCATAGAAACCTTTCTGGCAGCGTTGGCAGTGGTCGCCCTCTGTGTGTCCCAGACATTTCAGACATTGACCAGTGACGCGGTCACATATTCCCACCGCATTGAAGTCCACGTTGCCGTTGCAGTCACACGTCACACACGGTCGAGCCCCCCCGCGGTGTCCCAGAGGATCTCCATAGTAACCGTCTTCGCACATCTGACAGCGTGTTCCTGCGTGAAGAGCAAAGGTGAAAGAGATGAGCAGGGATTAGATGGATGACTGAGTCGGAACACAGCTGGAGTTCGTGTTCGCAGCACTGCTGAGTCTGTGTCGGACTCTCAGGTGGTGCCGTGAAAAGACAGCACCTGCAAATGAGCTCCTTTAAAGCTTTAGACTTTTCTACATCCAGGTCTCATGCAAGGACGCTGGTACTTCCTGTCAGACAGTTTGAGAGATGAGAATGAGGATTATTCACAGGAGATACTGTTGTTAAAGATTTTATTAATGGTCCTCTTTGACTATTTCCTTGGTCCATCCTTGGTTTTCATCTCTTTCATTTACCCTTTTCATCCTCACTGACAGATGCAGATTCTCTCTTAAAGAGATGCCATGGGTGTGTGTTAGTTACTCTATCTTCACAGCATACACTGTTCTAGCTCAGAAGTAGATGATAATGTATGCCGAGTTATTAAATGTTGGACACTGGCAGTAGAAAAATCAAATAGAGTCAAGAACCCTAGCAGTTTTCTTGTATCTTAAGACTTCCAAACTGCTCTGACCTCCAGCCAAGTCAACCTCTCTGTGATTATTAGGATTACTTCATTTATCATGAACCGTGCCTTCAGACAACGTCATTTGGCGCTACACAAAACGCGATGTTGTTTTAATTTCGTATCAATTTGTTTCCCCATCCGTCACTATATTCAACCTATTAACTGAAAATAAGCGGCGCTGCCCCGGCAGCCGTTCATCTCACCTGTCTGTCCCGGGGGACAATTGGTACACGCCACCTGTCCTGTCTCCGAAATTTGAGCACAGCTGCTTTGGTGGGGACAAGGACAAGGCTGACAATCACCGGGCGTGCCAATCAAAGCGTTGCCATAGTAACCGTCCAGGCAGCGTTCGCAGTTCCTCCCAACGGTGAAGTCTGAGCACAAACACACACCTGAAACAGAGATGGGAGAGAGAGAGAGAGAGCAACAATAATATGCTTTTACCACTCACTCTCTGCTGCACACACACACACACACACACAAACACACACACACACATCCAAAAGCTGACACACCAGCACTGCAGTGGGTGGTGTTTTTCCCAGCTCCAGCAGAGTGTGCTGTGTCTCTGACCATTGGCACACACCACAGTCAGAGCAGAGACGACTGAATTCAACCGTGTTGTCACGACTTTGGGGAGAAATCAGAGCCAAACGCGCTGAGAAAGACTGTCGAGATGTAAAGTTACAAAGCAAGTGGAAGTTTTTCTCGTGATATCGACTCAGCGTTAGGTCAGAGCCAACGGCACGTGACAAATAAAACTAGCTTTATTTACCACTGTACACTGAACAACCGTCTATAGACAAATATATAACTGAGCAAAATTCAAAAAGTATTTCTTTAATTTACAAAACAAAAGATACAATATTCACTTTTTTTTGCGTACACCACGTGTTACTGGTTCTAAGCACACAGAAGCTAAAAGAAGCTAGCACATAGAATAACCTTTCCTATTGTACAAGAATCGCATTTTTTATGTGTTTTGTTCCTGAACTTTTACTCACGACTCACCTTCTAGAGTTTCCTACTTAGTTTATTACAAAGTGGTTTCCTGTCCTTTTCACTAATAACCAGGCCTTTGAGTGCAAAGTCATTTTATACAAAATTTTAATTGGCCTCAATAACAATAGGGAAAAGGAACCTTTTCTCAAATGTGCTCTGGGCCAGGGTTTTTTAAACCAGTTGAATTTGAATTTGCGTATAATAAATCCACACATACACATACATAATACTGTGTATTGTATATTATGTAATTGTTTTGGAAATGGAAATAAAAGTACTCCAGTGTTCTTTAGAGCTAAAGATGTGTTTTTGTCATACTGGATGATATGTGACAACCAATCACTATTGAGTGACCTGAGCTAATGTCTAGCTACTGACTAACTAGCTACTGACTACTGCTAACAAGGTACCATAATGATGTTGAACAAACATCACCTTCACATCTTATTTAACGCTTAGACCAATACAATGGACTGAACCCTTTAGACAAAAAGGCCAATTTGTTCAGCCATTGTTGTTTCCACGTATTTCTATTACAAAACACAGTTAAAACACACCGTTAGCAAGTAGCTTCGATTAGTAGCCATTAAAAAGGTAATGGCGCAATTCCCCTTCTCCAGTAAAGTAAAGATGGCACAGACAACAGAGAGAACAAAACTACAACACATTTATCCTACGTTTGTAGGTCACTGGTGTGTCACTTCTCCGACAATACAGTTAGCGCTAGGAGCTAAAACAAGATGATCAGTTAAAAATACCACCAGAGTAAGAGAGCTGAGTCAAACAGCGGTGTTTTCTGCTGCGGTCTGGAACAACAGGTCTGTGGGCATTAGCAGCCTCTCTACAGAGCAACCTAGAAAATGTGACGTGATATAATGTGGCAGCTGAGTTTTCATAACTGAGTGGCTAAAGCCAACAAAGCAATACAAGATAATGGGAGTCTATGTTCCCTGGGAAATCATAGCAAAACGTCACTGCTCAAAGTACTTACAGTGTTGAGGCATCACAATTAACAGATATTTGTTTTAATAAACTTTTTTAAACATTTACTTCAAGTAAAGTAGTAGCTGCCTGGTGCTAACATTTTGTCTTACGTTTTCTGCATTCTCCAAGTTAATCTTAATTTTAATTATTTTAAAATTTTCTGGACACAGGTTTGGTGGACACCAATAACAGCACGAGCAGCAAAAGGACCTCAATGATCAGCAAATTATTTGCAAGCCAATTATTTTGAATTCTCATTAAAAATTTTCCTTTGTAGCCAGAGGTGTTGTTTAGCAAGAAATTATTTGCTGTGCATTTTTAAATTTGGCTAACACCACAGGATTTTCTACACAAAAAAAAAAAAGAGAGAGAGAAAAAAGAATCCTTTAGCCAGCAGTGACTGCAACAAAAAGTCTCCCAAAACTAGACAAAATCTATTCATTTGAGAGTAGGCAAAATAACGGCTACAAATATAAATGATCGCACAGCGGATGGGAGGATAATTATCCAATTCTTGGTGAAGTATAGACCTCTTAGCATAGCACCATTAGCTCTTCAGCGAGGTGCGGAGGATAATTCTAATCACGACATGCAATAGTACTGAGGACAGTACTGGAACTTGGTCATAATGATTGTTCCTAACACCAAGAAGTGAATCTCTCTTGGATTTCACAAGACATTACAATGGCACCGATAATGTTCACTGTCAGTCCCCAATGAGCCGTAGTAAATTTAATGACAGTAAAAAAAAAGTGCTGACTTTACTGAGTGTGAAGATGACTGAGCGTGATATGAGGCCAACGCAGGAGCCGCCGAGGGCCTCCTTCACATCATTATTAACATTCCATTTGCTCCTCAGAAAAACAAGTGGCACGCAATGTCAACTGTCACTAAATCTAAATAAATACATGGTACTGACCAACGGTGTTTTCTATACGAGGTTCACTGTAGAAATGCACAGTACTGTTTGCCTTTTTTTTTCTTTTTTTTTTTCTAAATCCACTCCCTCCACCTGCTCCTGTTCTCCTCGTACACTCATCATTCACCGTCAGCACTTCAGTTCCACACTCTTTGCTTGAACCCAGGCGCTACGCGACGGCCAAGCGTCGTTACAGAGTAGTGAACCAGAAGTGCGTCTCTACTTTTTTTCCATCCATGCAGTAGACTAACGCGGTTATTTTATTATATTATACATGTATTATACATTAAGGCATCCACTTTCAGAGAATGAGAAACACACCGGTGTGTTAGCCTTGAAAAAAGGAGCGGCCTACGAGTATGAATGGAAAAACCGGCACTCGCATTACTCTTTTGACACGCTGCTTTCTTGTTCACTGTGATAGAAGTCTCTCTTTCAGCGCTGCTTCAAAGATAGCAGTGACAGAACAACAGCGATGGCAAAAATGGATGATAAGCAGGTTTGTTTTCGTTGGGTAGATCAGAGCTCTCTGCTTCGTCTGTTATTACACTCTTACTTCCTGGGTTTTATATTTCAGGACAAACAGTCCTTCAAAATAGCCACATGTCATTCTCTGCCTTCTTGGGAGGTCTTTTTCATGGACAACATGTGAGGTCTTTAGTGGGTTTGTGTGTTTGTGTGTTGTGAGACCCCAGACATAAGCAAACCTGGGTCCAAAGAAACACGTGGCTGTTGCAATTACATGAATTACCAGGCTGTTTATTATCAGGCACAAAAGCTCAAAGAGATTTTTTTTTTTTTTTTTACAAGAATGACAACAAAGATTAGACGACAAAAAGGACACTTTTAAAATGCTCTCTTTTCCACAAAAGGCTAGACTCCTTAGACCAGGGGTCACCAACGTGGTAGCCCCCGTGGACTACCTAAGGTGCCCGTGGGGTATGTTCTAAAAATAAAACTAGTCAACAAGAGGGTCAAAGATTGTACTGTTACTGTGCTTTTTGGATCAGTTACACTTGCAGTGTGTCTACATTACGTATGTACTATTATAACTACTATGGTTTGTCCCAGAACGATTGTACTGTTACTACTAAATCGCACCTTTTTTTCATCCTTTGGCTTTGGAGTTTGCGAATTATACTCAAGTGCGTCTTATATATTAAAATATATAATCTCACATGTTTGGTATTTTCACACTGACAGCCGCTAGAGGGAGTTTTTTTTTTAATCCTTGTGCGACTTATAGTCCAGAAAATAGGGAAATTAATATTAGACTTTTAATATTAATATTAGGCTGTTTGTCCAGTCTGTATCAAACAATTAGCTGTTCGTATTTCTAAGAATCTCGGTTTCAAAAAGGTTAGTGACCCCTGCCTTAGACCTGGTAGAACACCGAGATGCTCCGTGCTGCGGAGATCCTTCTTCTAATCCACGTGCGCTCCCTGTCATAACAGCATGAAGCAATAACAGGTGAGGGAGACAGAGAGAGAATTTGTCACGTTCAGGGTAGAAGTTAAGTTAATTCACAGCAGACTGTGTTAGATGTCAGTTCAACACACACACACACACACACACACACACATGCTGCCAGCACCAGCCTGGGCAGCTGCAGCTACAGCTTGTCACTGGCTCTGAATCAGTANGGAAGGAGAAGAGTAGCGGTTGTGTCCACCCTCATGCATAATGTGCACAGTATGGATCACTGGGGTAATATGTTTCGGTCATATTGTGAGCGTAATAAAAACTTCTCTCTTTGGTGTACCGAGGCTGTCAGCCAACTTGTTATGGCCGTGGCCCCTGGGGTTCAGGCTTGGGAACACTAAACTAACAATACAGGTCTCACCAAAGTCCTGGGTCACCGACGGAGCCATGAAAACCTTAGACTGTGAAGTTTACTCTGAATCTAATGCCGCTCCAAAGGTGCAGAGGGCAGGACAGAAAAAAAAAACAAGATTGTCTGGTGCCAAGTATAATCATAATTCATGGTCCACAGAGCAGGGGTGGCTGCGAGGAATTCTGGGCCCCATGGATGGATATGACGATGAGCCCCTCCAGTATGGAACACATGAATATATTTCTACATACAGTACCAGACAGAATAAGCACTACAAGAAATGTCTCAAAGGAATATTGTACAGTAACATTATAATACATTAATATTTATATTTATCAGGCGAGGTCCTTGGAATCCTCCCTCCATACAGTACCACTGCCTCAGAGTGATATTTATACATTATGTAATCTGACGCTACCAAGACGTTTCCTCTAACCGTCAGATTCATTTTTTATGGAACTTCAGTGATTTAGTTTCTACTACATAACAAAAAAAGTTACAAATTTCTATTATTTACACATTTTTATCTCATGAAAATGTTGATGTTAAAGCATCTGCCTTAAAGTGTTTGAGTGAACTGTGCATGTTCTGAATATTATTAATGATGTTTTTTCTGTCAAAAAAAAAATAACAGTAGAAAATAAAAGAAATAAATGAATGAATAAACAATTAAGTTCCTAATTTTTTTTGTCTTCATACGCTGACTGCCTTGTGAACCCTGTTTTTGCCTCAGCTTTCTGAATTGTTTATCAAAAATCATTAGTACCAGAAAACACAAAAGAGAATAATTGCACCACAAAACAGCATCATAATGTGACTGAAAATCCACTTTAAAAACATAATCAGTGGCAACACTGGTGCTAATTCTGTTTTGCTAAACTCAGTCAGTAGAATTGATTTAACTCCTGACTTCAATCAATGATGCATCAACTTTATAACCCTGAATACCAAACTTCCTCCTGAACAGTACTGCTGCAATCCCATGACAATATCCCCCTTAAAGCAGTTCATCATTTCTCAGATGTGGATCAATACATGTTGAACCACGTGTTGTCATCACCTGCTGCAGATGTGCTGGGGATCACGCAGCAACGTCGACGACCATTTTTCTTCTGCGGACCACTGGCACCTTGACGCACCGGTATAAATGAGGCCTTTGTGCTCTGAGTTTTGTATCTCAAGAGCATATGCTTCTTTCACTCTTTGACATTTATACGGGGCCAAATTTTGTGAATAATGCACGGTGCTTTTGCTAAATGTCACACCCACTGTAGTCTGGTGGAGGAGGCTGAAAATTAAAGACCGCTTTTTTTTTTTGGTCTTTGGTCCGAGGGTGGAAGCAGACCACTAGAGGCTCCTGCAGCAAAATGCATCGAGGTTAGCAGAATAAAGGCCACCGGCTAAAGTACCTGTCTCATCGTATTAATTAGGGCAACAGTGAGGAAATGACTAAGCACGCGGCTCATTACGTTCTGATTAGAATGCAGACGTACATGGCAGGGTACTGTGAGGTGCTGTTTACCAACAAAGAGCTGCTTTACAATGAGACAGAGGACGCTGGGCTGTGAATTTCCCCCTGGTCTGCTCAAATGCCATCTTCAGTCCTCCAAGGTCATTAGTTATAAAAATCTATGGGAGAAAGTTGAGGCAGACAAACTGATAGGAGCTGGAGCTAGCTTGAGTGCTGGCTCATTCAATTCCCTAAGCTCACTGGTGGTTTACTTCTGTAGCATGCTAAGCTCTGAGATGCCCTCTCTGTATCAATGAAACGGAATAGGAAAGGCATTAAGAGTAAGAGGCGGGAAAGAAGTGAGACAAAAAGAAAAGACAGATGTGATCAGCTAAGAAGAGTTAACCACTTCATTTCTCCAGCTAATCCTGATCATAATCCTAACCAATATTCTTTCAAAAAAAAAAAACAACCTAACCAATATTCTTTCAAAAAAAAAAATAAAAATCTTTTAAAAAAAAAAAAAACAACATTGCAACTTTGTTTTTTAAAACTGGTGCATAAAATAAAGTTAAAATACATCCATGTCGATTTAATTTCCATCCATCCATCCATTTTCATCCGCTTATCCGTTACCGGGTTGCGGGGGCAGCAGTCGCCACCCAAATCACATTGCACCGTACCAACCCTTCCTGCGGGTGGTGAGTCCACTGGAAGGTACCAACCGCCCTAACCGGGATTCGAACTTGCCCAGAAAGTGACCCCTGGGGTGCCACACCAATGACAGAGACATTGCCTCTGGGCCAAAGCGCCACTCCATTTAATTTAAATAAATAAAATAATAAATAAAATACATTTATAATGAAGTGAAGCATTACAGCATTAAGCAGTGAATTATTTCAAATTCCCACATGCTCAAAAATATACAGTAGCTAAGTATGTAGCTAAATATAGCTAACTGAGAAAACTCCTGTTTTACAGTTATGACCTTTTAAATCTTGGCCTTTTGTCATTTTCATTTTTGTTTTGAGTGTTTCAGGTGTTATTTACAATGAGGTTTGTTAAGCAAACCAAAGTTTTGCTTTTTGCTGAATTTATCGTATCATTATCTTATGGGTATATTGTCAACTATCCCTCCTGTACCTTCTGAAAGACTGTGGAATGAATGGGAAAATTTGAAAAGAAAAACAAAAAAACAACCCAAAACCTGCTCTACCACTTTTGTAAGGTCTCTTATTAGAACAGTGGGACTGTAGCTCCTGTTAAAAAAACTTTCATTTCTCCTAACAGTAAGACCCAGGTTTTAGACGGTTGCCTTTATATCAACACAAAACATTGCACAGCTGTTTTAGGACCCAGGAGACGGGTTAATTTTATCACGTAGAACAGACAAGAAATGATATGGGGCAACATGGAGGACTAATGCAGGGTTATTAGGATGCAGAGGATTTATGTTACAGCACTCTGA
>NC_024320.1:20602480-20610936 GCF_000523025.1 Cynoglossus semilaevis | reverse complement strand
GTGTGTTTCATTTGTTCCAGTGATTAATGAGGCATCCCTTACTGTACGGGCTGCAGAGTAAATGGACTGTCTTTTCTTTATCTTTTCACTACAATCATCTTTCTCTACACCCTCAGCAGCTTTATATTATAGCCTTTAGATTCTTTAAGAATGATGTGTATGCATTTATAGCAGGGGGATCAATGAGTAGCAAAGCACAACCGACTGAATAAAACTGAAGCTACACAGCTTTGTTATGTCTAAAGGGCGTTTGTGTGTGTGTTTCCTAGACAGAAACATTTACAGCTGGCATTACAGATAACTCCAATGCTAGCAAGATAGCTAGATGTATACCGTAGATAGCGCTATAGCTAGCTAGATGGATAGATAGCTCTATAGCCAGTACGATAGCTAGATGTATGGATAGCTCAATGGCTAGCTAGCTAGCTAGCCAACTAGCTAGATAGATCTGCTGATTGAAGTACACATTAACTTTGACACACTGTTCATTTCATACGTTCTCCGTCGTCTGAAAATTGAACCAATAAGTGTGAATCATGATTATGAGACACCACTGGCTCCTGCTCCCCACATCAACCAGTATATAAAACTCATTCCCAATTCAGCGTGGGGGCACAACCTGCATGATAATTCAGGCTGACTCCTAATTATACAGCAATTCAGATTCTGATAGAAGACGCAGCAGGTTGGCCCGCCCCTTGGACGATTGATAGACTGGGTGTAGCTCATCAACACGCTTGATAGTTACCCTTGACCTGAACTTGGAGATAATAAAGAGTTCCTTCTCCTCGTTTTGAAACGGTCATAGATAAAAAGGCAAGCTGACAGCGAGCCTGTATCTATTCCACAGAGCGCCGTGCTCATCGTCAGCTAATGCTATTCAGCTCAGGATCTTCCTGTCCAAGGATCCAGGCCACGAGGGGGTTGTGATCTACGACTCTGAAGACACTTCATGGCTCATAATTAACACTCATGTATCATTTGCATGAAGCTGTTAATATCGTTTAAACAGCCTGAAAAAGCGTGTCTGTATGCTGGAAAGACAGTTCAGTCTGCAGGGACTTATCAGGTAGAAAATCTAATGATATGCAAAATGGTGCTGAGCTCAACTTGCTGCATGCAAACCACAGCAGCTTTGATGTTAAAGAGTTAAACTGGCTCATTCATTAATAATGGGCGGGTTTTCTTTTTAACAGCTCAGTGCACAAGGACTCTGTGTTCTGGATGCCTGAAGTTATAAACACTATCTTCTGATGCGTAGCGCATGTAAGATACAGAAAAAACAAACAGAAATAATACCTACATCTCATTTGATCCAACAAAGAATTAGATTTTTATCAGATAATGTCTTGCTCATTGTTTATATGTATTTGTGGCACGCACTTGTCAAACACATCATGAATGGTATGGACAAACCGATTGTGGGGTCATCAGCACCATCACCAGGCAGCAGACGATACAATAGTTGTACATTTAAAGGGATAAAGAAAGTAAAGGTCATCAAAACATTTCTGACACTGTCGTCTCACCGACCATGACTCGTGACAAACCTCTTTGAAATTTCTTCGAAAATAGTGTTTATAAAAAAAAGTAAAACATGGTAGAACGTAAAGGCTGAAATTCCCACGTTATGAAATGACAACAAACACCGACCACAATAAAAGGTGTCTCAAGGCCCTTGAGTGACTAAGTCCAGACGGAATTCAAGAGCAGGAGCTTCAAAGGAGTGTACAGCAGGCTTGCTGTTTTTCTTTTGCTGAAGAGACAATGGTAAAGAGGAGGTGGAGGAAGATAAAGAATGTACGAGGCACATTGTTTGTTTCTTGGTGGAAGGACAGAAGTGTCAGAAAAACCAAATCAATCAGTGATTCCTGCTTGTCACCGTGTCCACGCCGTGTTCTTGGCTGGTCTGTGCAAGGTCACGACCTAAAGAGCAAACTGACCGATAAATACACTGCTCAGTTTGGTCTTCAAGTCAGTTAACGACCGAGGTTGATGTGAGAAAACCACCAGATGTGGAGAAGGTTGGAAGCAGAATAGATGGAACAGCAACTATCTGGATTAGGATTAGGATTAGAATTGGATTGTTCAATTCGTTCTTCATACTTTTATGAAGTAATGCTGTTTTTTTCCAGACCAAAAAAAAAAAAAAAAAAAGTTGGAGGTTCATCCTTTTCTATATTTAAGCTTTGTAAAAAAAACAGTTTTTTTTTCTCAATTTCATTCAAACTGAATTTAAACCATTTAAACTACATTACATTCATTCTAAACACTGTTCATAGTTAATCCATTTAACTTCTCCTTTGCTCCCTTTTCGGTAACACCTAATTTCGTGTCTGTAGTTTTTATTTTTTGCACCAATTGCCATGAAACTTTTATGTCTGTAAGTGCCATGAAGTATTGTAAAACTTGTGCCAGCCATTGAATGCTAGCTAAGTATTAACTTCTTCTAAAAGTTACCTACAGATTTCATTCCATTTCTAAAACAACTCACTCAGACTTAAGTCAGTTTAAGAAAATGAATGTCCCAAGTCCCGGCTTATTTCTGACTGAACTTTTTTACCTCGCACAAAACAGTTCCAACTCTTCTAATGGATGGTGGATGGTGGAATGACCTACCTAACACTCCCTAAACAGGGGCGTCCCTGCCTCCAGCTCCTCTCCCAGCACTTCCCTGTACTTCCCCACACCCTGGCCTCCTCCGTCTCCCTCTGCACTTGCCTCCACTTCTGCACTCTCACCCTCTGGAAGCCCCACTCTCCAGGCTACTGGTCTCCTTTCAAGAGTTCCTCTTTGTTGCACGATTGTCAATCCTCCTCTTGGAAGAGGCTTCAGATAAAGTGCACAAATGTAAATGTGTCACATCAGAAAATGTCTGCAGTGAATAATCACAACCAACCAAACGTCAGCATGAAGTAACAATTAGAAAAATGTCTAGAGAGCGGAAAAATGAGAGGTGTCGAGGAGGCTCGAAATAAAGTGACGGGGGTGTAGTTAGCATCTTAGCTGAGGAGGGAGGAAGCATAAATCAACAAGAGGCTGATGAGGGTGTGTAGGGAGTGAGATGCTCATAACAGGCACGTGTGTGTGTGAGATGAAGACCTTCAGACTGAAAAGTGAGAGAAAGAGAGAGAGAGAGAGAGAGAGAGAGAGAGAGATTAAGAGACACAGGAAATCTGCAAGTAAATTAGACATCATTAGCCAAGAGGTGGTTAACAAGTCTAATTAGGGGGGGAGGAAGGCACACAGTGATACCAGACTTGCTTCCGGACCTTAGACACTCGTTCTCACACACACACACACACACGTACATAGACACACACTCTTAGCCAAAGCTTCAGGCGTCTCCTAACTAGGTCAGATCTCTGAGACTTGGAGTTGGAGACTCAGAGAGAAAGCTGAAGAGGAAGAGGAAGAGCGATTGAGGAAAGATGAAAGATGGAGGGGGTGAGGAGGGGGAGGGTCAGACCTTGGAGGGGAGACTTATCTGCTCCTGGTTAGATGGAGAGAATCGTTTAAAGCCGTGGAAGTGAGCTTGTGTGGGGGAAAAATAAAGCAGGTAAAGAAACAAACAAAGTGTTCTACACCTCCCCACAGACACACACAAGGAGCCGTATCCAGGTTCACGCACATTCACACCTCACAGCAGATGTTTTACTCGGGTTATTTACTTGACGCAATGTCTAGGAAATGACACAGAAAAAACGCTGCTGCAGCTGCTGTCGTCATCCCCCATATAAAAAAAAAAGTCAGGTGCAGTAAACACACAACTCTGTTCCTGCTGCGTTTGAGGAGGATAAGTAGTGTTAGATGAAGGTACCACTGTATTAGCAACAACCATTCAGTTCTCACTGAGTGATGGTCTGCCAGCGCCGCTCAGAGAGAGGACTGAGTTATGTTGCTGTGTGATGCCATGATGACTGAAATGTCAGCTGTGGAAAGACAGAAAAATGCTTCAGTTGTAGAGCCCGCATCTTTCAGGTGCCTGTGCTCCCCGAGAGGCAGAGTGACAGAAACGGTTGTCTCAACACTCTCTGCTGATCCCTCAACTCACACTGACTGAATGTCTCACCAGAAACGGCTTCATTGTGGCTTCATTGTACTGTGATGTGGCCAAAGACAAAGCTCTCCAGCACATGTGGAGCTGTCAGCCAACAAGTCGTCCAGCGCTCGTGTATATCACACAGAAACAACAGGCCGAGGCCCAGGTCGATATATAGCCTAATACATACGTGTCAAACTCAAGGCCCGTTTTGTGTGGACCGTGGGAGTCCATGCAGCAGAGTTCATTAACCTGAGTAATTAAAAGTTTTTATAATGAATCAAATAATAATCAATTGCAGAAACACGTATTAGTCTGTTATGGAGTAGTTACATTTATACCAGCGGTCCCTAAACTTTTTTGTTCCAAGGACTGGTCAGTCAGTACCACCCATTACTACAGACCGGTACCAAGGTGCTGAGCATTGAAGGATCATTACATACATAGAAAATAAAACATCTTTTAGACTCTATTCTGTTTGTATCAGAGTCTGAATGACCTGTTACTTTAAAATATTGACAAATTATATTATCTTTAAATACAGGATTTTCTTTGTATTAAGTAAATTAGTAAAAATGAAGTGTATTTTTTCACCGTGTCCCACTGCGGCCCGGTACCAAGTGAACTACGACACCTGATTTCACCGTGGAACTGTACTGCTGATGTGGCCCCCGGTGAAAATGAGTTTGACACCTCTGCTCTAATGGGTTTGATTTTGTTAAGTTGTCAAAGTCCAAAGATCCATTGACCTAAAGAGAGGAGGAATCTGCACCTTTTCTTGGCTGATCCTTGAGGGCATGTTGGCCTTGACAACAGTTCAACAGTGAACCAATCAGTGCAGACTTCAGAGAACAATAAGCCACTCTCTGTGGCTGTTATGTAGAGCAGTTTCAAAAATGGTGTTTCAACAGAGGAGAAAATATTTTCTGATTGATTAATTACAATAAAAACGGAGTCAACATTGTAGAATAATTTAACCTGGAAAGTCTTGATTCATGAGCCTCAGATTTCAGCCAAATGTATGCTAAAGGTTTTTTCTTTTTTTTTTACCTGTCTCTTGGTGGCAGGTTCCATGCCGGTGGCAAATGCATGGCACACATTTTGACAGAGGTCCATTCCCAGGCTCTTCCCTTGTGAATCCTGGTGCACACTGTTCGCAGAACTGCCCCGCAAATCCCGGGGGACAGGAACAAGTTTCCACCCACGGGGCCGGAGGGCTGGCCAGGTCAGAGGAGAGCGAGGCGGAGGTCAGGGACACTTTTGTTAGCTGTGATGTATCTGGAGGGAAGGAATAAAATGAGTGAGTGGATGAGGGGAGGTAAGTTGTCATCTGCTGTTTTATTATTCTCACTGTGTATTCTTATTTTTGTATTTAGTTTGTATCTGTCACAAATCAAATTCTTCAAAAGAACAGGTGACTTTCAAAAATGCAATAACATTAAAATGTGTAATAAAAAAAACTAACCCTTTATTTAACTGGCACATTAAAGTAAATACTTATATTTTTTTACAGATATTTTCATTAAAAATAAATATATGCCGTCTCGCCCACCGTCATATTCTACTGACATGGCCTTTATTTTACATATCACAGCCTCACTGAGTGTCTTCTGATACAGCAGTCCAACCAAACAACAACATTAACAACAGCAACCATGACCTGTGGTGGTAGTCTGTGGTCTCTGTGACTAATAGAATTACAAAACAGTATTTTATGGAAATAAACCTGCACTGAATACAAGTCGCAACCCTGTGGTTCTCAAAGTGGGGGGTGCACCCTCTCCGGGGCACTGATATATTGCAGAGGGGGCCGGTAGATCAAATAACAAACAAATAAAAACAATGAATAGTGATTTTTTTTTTGTTTGTTCTGGTCAAAATACTGTACCTGTTTTAAGGAATTGGAGAGTTTAAAATAAAGTTTATAAGCAATAGCAGTGAATGTGTCAACATGGGGAGGGCTTCAGCATACTCTTATCTACAAAAAGGGGGCGCTGATGATACAGTACAGGAGCCACTGTGCTATGAAATTTTTCTTTTTGTCACAGATTTCTCCTGATTTTTTTCTCTCCATATTATTCTGTGTAGATACAGTACAAAAAACTCTGTAATCCTGCACTAAGAAACTGTATTCTTAGAAATTAGACAAATCCTTAATGAGATGCTCTTTATCCAATCTTAATCTGTAATCCCAGATTATAATTATCCCGCCAAATAAAGTACCAATAAAAATATTCTAATTTCTGATGTCCTACATTGCTGTTTTCATGTGTTTTTTTAGGAGAATGCATTCAAATCCATACTGTTCCTAGATTATATCATTTGAATTAATGGTGGTATTATAAAGGTCTTGACAGTAAAAAACACTAAACACTCCGGAGGACGCTGCCGGCGCCCTGAGAAAAGAAAACACGCTAATACTGACCACCAAACGGTACAAATTGCCCTTGAGCAAATTCCCCAGGGGGAGAGAAAGTTGAAATGAAAAATGACCCAGAAGGTCCGATGTACATTTCTCTGCCGGCCTGCGCTTTTTAGTAGCTCTCTTTACCTCATTATTTATGTTATTAGCATTGGCTGCAGCATCTCTTCTTTACTTCTTTGCTTAATTACAGTCTGTGCTCTCTGTGATACAGTACAAAAAACTCACACACACACACGAAGCTCACAGGAGACTACACACACACACAAGCAGGTTTGTCCTCAAACGTGCCTATAAATGGGCTAGTTTAGCTTCTTTTTTTTTTTCCTTTTTCCTATTGAAGTGTATGAGGCTCTGACCTACTGCAGGTGTGATCTGCATAACATCAACGCTTTGTGCTTATAACGCAAAGACAGGGAGGCTGGGAGAAGATGAGGATCTCAACACTGTGTGCTGCAGAGACAGGAGAGAGGGAAATTAGCACAGGCTTTTAGTCACCTGAAAGTAGACCAAATGGGAAGGGGGAAAAAATGTCACAGCTAACCGAGCGCTCGATTTAGAATATTTTAGCAGCTTTTAAATACGGCAACGCGGTGCCTGCCTCTGGCATGATATTTGCCCAGTACTGGATCAATGTGCACCCAAGTCCACCAACACTGAAGAGTTGTTAACGCTCGCCTGCGTGCAACACACTCACACACACACACGCCCCCGTGCTCCTGCAAGCGCCCACACGCATGTACGGATCACCCAGGCAATCTTTGATACGGCAATGAATAAATCACCAGAGCAGAGCCAGACAGAAAGAAGGGGAGACGGAGCAGATTCAGTGGAGGTGTGTCAGACGTGCGGCTCCTGTGGGGCTCCAAGATCCCACTCTCCTCTCATGAATAGTGATGGAGGCGGGACATCCTGAACTCAATCCCTTTCATCCTGCACTCGCCTAAACCACTGCGCCATGAACACAAAAAACATGTTTGTTCATACCATAAGACAGATATATACGCCGTGCAGCCGTACGGTACATGTGTAAATGAGCAGCTTCCATCAGCAGACACAGCAGTGAGAAAATGGAGAAACCGGCAGAGGGGATGAAACTTGACTGCTAACAAGTCCTGACCCAGCTTTCCCTTCCACCACTGATGGAGCCGGGTTCATTTGCTCTGAGAGATAATGAGAGGGCCAACCTGTCCTTTTCTCTCTCCATGACTTTCCTGGGTCTCTCTACCCTTCTCCCTCCTCTGGCCTCTGAGCTCTGAGTCCATTTAAAGAAGGAAATGTGCAGTTTTAGGTAATTAAAAACCCTTCACTTGAAGCCACGCAGTGTGAAGTTCTCCCCATCAATCTTTCCTCCAAGAAACCTTGTCAGGTGAGCTCCAATTTGAGTTCTCCTGAAGTGCCCAGTGCAGCCAAATGACTATGACAATTTAGTTGCCATTAAGTACCTGCTAATCAACTCAATTATAGCACTGATATCTACTGAATACCNTATATATATATATATATACGTATATTCAACTGAAGGGTTCCTTCTTTGACTGCCATTAAAGCCTTCTTTTGTTATGTGGGGACTTTTTTTTTTCCAGTTAAAAATCTAAATCTCTGCAGGGCAAAAACAATGATGAGGGGCACAGAAGAATGTTGGATGGAATGGGAAGCTAGTGAAGAGGGAGTCCCCAGGGACATCTTTTCTCCCAGGCAGCAAACAGGGATGAGACACAACACGGTTGAAAACCTGCACGAAAAATATTGTGTCTTTCTCAAAAACAGCCAACAGAAATGTAAGGTGGTAGTTAAAGGAATCTCTCAGTTGGTCTTCGTTTGTACAAAAACGGCAGGAGTTTCATCACATTGCAACACTGCCCAGATCTCCCCACACAACTAATTATGACGTGAACGTCAGAGAAGGAGATGGGTTGAAAAAAAAAAAAAAAGGTTATTTTCATCAGCGTTTCTGTCAACTTTACACTTCATCAATGTCAACAAAGGCCT
>NC_024320.1:20533788-20602451 GCF_000523025.1 Cynoglossus semilaevis | reverse complement strand
GTACTTTAGTTTAACTCACAGGAAGTTTCACATTGCCTTTTTAAATGTTATTTCATTGTTAAAGTCAGGAGTGTTTTTTCAGGCCAAGGAGGCAGCAGGACCCCTGTGGTCACTCCATCCATATAGTCCATACATATTTTCCTTCACTCCTTTTGATGTCACTCCTCTCTGACTGTATTTAAAGAAAAATGATGATATTTTGCTATTGTTGAAAATTTGATCAAACAAATAATTTAAACACAAGAAAATGACAAAGAAAAAACAAATTCTGTTTTTTAGGGCACCCTGCAGGGAGAGCCCCATCAACACCATTGTACCCCAGTGAAGCCTATTCAAGGTTTATTTATATAAACTTATATTAATTTACTTAAAATATTGTCAGTGGAAGAAAGTAGGGATATTTGTTTTATGTTATGTAAAAAAAAACATTATCAACTAATCATGAACAAATATGATCCAGGACGACAGATATCACCACCCCACAGAGAGTTCCTCCTGTTGAACACCTTCATTTCACGCTGTACCTCCTCTCAGCTAAAAATAAAATGGATTCACCACAAATGCTGACATTTACTCAGATCAACACTCACAGTTGTGTCCTCCAGCGTTGCTGATTCTAAAGGCTGTCAGGTTGTGAAGTAGACGTTGAAAGTCAAAGGCCGTCAGCGATGGTTGGAATCTTCTGTCATTTTCATGAAGTCTGAAAGGGAAAAGACAGTAAAAGACGACTCTTCACATACGCTTTCGATACTTTGGTGCTAACGTTGTCACATTTAAACACAAATCAACTGACTCAACTGTCTTGTAGAGAATAAATAAGACTTTAAATTGTGCATCCAACAGAGGTCAAAGAACAGGCTTGTGATCCTGACCGTGGCAGGACTCTGATCTTCCTTTCTTTTTTTTTGGGTATATCCCTAACGTTACATAAAAGTCATTTTTTCCCCCAATCCTAAAACACACTGATCCGGTCTTTACTTCCAACAGTTGTACCTCCAGACAGAGAAGTAAAAAATTCTAAACGTGCTCCAGGTCTTGATCACTGAGCGTTGAGCTGTGACAGAATGTTCTACAGAGACAGACTCTACAGCTATGTTCTGCCTGTTTCATCCCAGGTAACAGTAGAGACGGCGATCGAGAGGCGAGTAACGGTTCAGATGTTGTCTATAGGGCCACACTGGCAAATGTTGGTGGAACGCTTTCCTCTAAAGAAGGGGTGTCAAACATACGGCCTGTGGACCAGAACTGGCCCGCTGGGGTGTTCAATAGGACACACTTGCTTTTTAAAACAAAAAGAAACACACACAAACACCACATGTTCAGGATATAAAATATATCAAATTAAATTTTATAAAATATGAACAAATAATAATAAATATCTAAGAAGGTGAATCAGTAAATTCTAACCCAGGTGTCACTGGACGACGATACACGGTTCAGTTCTACCCCAACACACAGTCAGTCCGTGGATATTTCTCACAACTGTTGGACGTTCCCAGGTGTGGAGACGAAGAAAGAATAACTTCATTCACACAATCAAGTAAGGTGAAGGAAATCCACTTACACACAACTCCTCCTAACAGTAAAAGTGTGCTGAGAAACCAATATGAGTTTCTCACAATTTTTTTCAGTAAATTATTTAGCAACAGCTGCAGAACGGCAGCTGTTAGTAAACAGGTTCTGGGCCCATACGCTGCGCGGCTCTAATCCAAGAGGTTAAAATGTGTTAAAGGCTCCAAAGGAAATCGAGGATGACTTTGATCTTATTTCAGCCTTGGGTTCCTGCTCACCTGAACTCAGAGGGTTACACCTGCGGCTGACCTCTCACCACAAGCACAATTACAAGTTATATTAAATTAAATATAAATAAATGAAGACAACAAAGTATAGATTGGCTTTATACAATCCACTTCACTAAGAACTTTTCAGCTTTTTGTCTTTGCAAATCATTCAGACACACTCTACGTATGGCACGGAGTGTGCGTTTGTGTGTAAATGTTCTGGCATATTCCGGGCCAAAGTCTGTACATTGTCACAGCTGCTCCTTCTCCTCTGGCCCGACATGTGGGCACAGTAATAGAGAGAGGCAATTACAAACTGGGCCCAGAAGCCCTGGTAATGGAGCTGGTCAGTCAGTGATAAGCAGAGTCAGTGTGGAAGTGAACAAACTTCACGCCAGTGTCCTTTTTAATCAGCGCTTAGCAGAGCCATGTTGTAATTAGGCCTCGTCCACGGAGGATGAGAGGAGATCATCAAGAGGAAAAAGGCCCAAAGTGTGTGTGTGTGTGTGTGTGTGTGTGTGTGTAGGAGAATGTGTCCTTACGCTGTGAGCGAAGGTTGAGATACGAGGTGAGTTAAAGTGGAAGACGTAAAAGAAAATATAGATTTAAAGGGGAAACACGACTGTACGGAGGTCTGTTAGTATCTGAAAATAAAATAACTGCAACAATAACAGATAAAATATGACTAAAGTACAAAAGTTTGAAATGTGGTGAAACGTCATTTTAATCTGCTACAAGCATAAGGGGGTCAGAAAGTTCTAAGACAGATGTTATTATAAAAATATATATAAAAAATCTCTCATCTATGTCTCTGACAACATTTACATGTTTTATCAACATGACTTTCTTATGTTGTATTCATCAGGTTTTTATCAAACCCTTAAAAATAATAACATTTAAAACCAGAGCAAACATTAAAGTTTTTTTGTTATTTGTTCAGATTATTTAAACTTTGAGGAAGGATTTGATCTAGCTGCTGGCATTTTTTTTTCTTGACCAAAACGAGCAGATGATTTAGGATTAGATTAGATTAAATCAGATTAGATTTCACACTGGGGAAATTGTCGTGTTGCAGCAACAGAGGGGAGTGTACAAAACAAGAGCGTTTGTGTATAAAACAACATATAACACAATCTAAAGTATATATAAAACAACATATAACACAATCTAAAAAAAGTATCAAATTAAAGCTGCACATTATGTTGAGTTAATGTACAGAAAATGATAAATTGATTTTTTTTCTGACATGTCAGGTGAATGTCTGCCTGATGTGTTTACATAATTTTAATTTCAGACCTGAGATCAGGCAGAAAGTAAGTCTGTGGTGCCAAAGACATCGCCCGAAAAAAAGTCGCTCAAAAACCTTCAGAAAACCTAGTGTAAATAAAGAATATTGTTCCATTTGTCTTGGAGCTTTTTGACTTCCCTCTTGTTAATATTTGTTTTTTAAATAATTAATTCACTTAAATCCCTTCAAAGTGTTCAGTGTGATTTGGGGAGACAGAGTACTACAGTACATCGTCATATTACTGCATGTGCTGTGTCACGTTTTGTACTGTATAAACCTTTTCTACAAACCCGTACGTATGCCATCCATTTGTTGTTTGATGGAAATTAAAGAGTAAGAAATGTTCTTTTTTGTGTTTACAGAAATTTTCCCTGGGAAAAAAAAAACGCAACACCAAAGAATATAACAGCCTGAAAATAAGTGTTTTTCCACCTAAGTGCTAACAGAGAAAAGAAAAACATGGCTTGTCATGGCATGACTGCTGGAGAGGAAACAAAACAGACAGGTGCATTTTCACTAAAACTGTTTCCTCCTAAAACTAAATAGTTTCCAGCAAAAAGCAAAGCTGCGAGGCTGGAACATGTGGGATTGATAGTCTGCTGTGGGCGACTCCTGAGGAGGAACCAATCGAGAATGAAGACTTGAATATGGAAGGAGAGAAATGACGCTGGAGTCTAGTCTTCCAGCTCGTGCCTCCACCTGAGGGTCCAGTTCTCACAGACAACAGCAACAATCACATATTGTAAATTGTGAAAGTGATAACGGCGAGTTCACGGAAATTACTTTTGATGCTATTTTAAAAATAATAATAATAGAATTAAATACAGATCCTGCAGTGACACTGTAGTAACATCTGCTTCAAAAACTCAACAGAAGTTACTTTTGTTATGCACCGTCAATGTTAACTCAGTTATAACTGCAGTACTTATACAGCTTTACTTTGTTTTAGGTACGACTTTACATAAATGAGGAAAAAATATTTTTATCAAACTTCAAGCATTATAGTATATAAGTGTATATATATATATAGTAGTATATCATGTCAGTATTATGTCAGTATACCTCTGATGGTATCATGGTAATATTCTGAGTCAAAACCTTTGTGATAACAATTAACATTTGCATAAAATAGACATATTTATCATTCTGTGTATAAGGCTGTTGAAACTTGATAAAGGTGAAATTATTATTATTATTATTTTTATGAATGGGTGATTAGTTGTGGACAACCATTCAAGTCCCAAGTAAATGTTTTATCGAATCATTTGCACACCAACTAAAAAAAAAAGAAGTACTAACTAAAATCCATTTTTAGTGACTGCACGTTCGACATCCTCTATCAAACATTAAGGCACGAAAGGAATACTTTCAATGACAAACTTGCAATTACCACGCCCCCTCCGACCCTACGCCCAGATACCCCGCGAGGATTCATTCAGTAGTTCTGATTCTAAATGTCACTCAGATGTTTCACACATTTGCACAAAGTCATGTATTTGTTGCTGCTGAGGAACGGGGAAAGACAGGAAGTAAATACATACAGACGTCTTTATGTACACTGTAATTATTTGGCTGGATTTCATTTCTAAAGATAGTTTAGATTAAAAAAAAGTACTCACATATACTGTAGTGTTGACTCAAAATACACAAATCAATAACGATGTCTTTCACAAAAATATTTTCAACAGACCTGGTTACGATGAGTCTGATGCTGATCAGACAAAGATGGAGCCAGAAGCTTGAACAGTAAGGGAAACCAAAGCATAAATAAATCATGTCAAACTTCTAATTTCATCTTTCTCCTTTCTCGGCTCAGTCCTCTATACTAACCATGATTTTATTTCACCAACAGTCTGGGCTCAGCTCAACATATGTATTTGCACAGAGAAGAGCACGGGAAAGATGTGCCGCATGACTGCCACACTTCTGGTTCTTACCAACTGCAAACTGGCTCGCACTTAAAAAAGAAACGTGCAGAGTAGTGGTTAAAAGCCCACCAGTTTCACAGCAAAAAGATGAGAAGGAAAAGAAAACCGCCATCCAGTAGATTACGCTTCATAAAAGCCATTCACCTCCTCCTCTCATCTCCCCTCTGACTCTGAGTCTCCACGCTTCCGTAACATCCTTCATCTGAAATTATCCTTGCAGCAAGTGGGAATTTATACCAGATTAAGAGGTTACAACATCAACCCGCTATGAATCATTCAAACCGATCCAGGGTGTGAGTGTCTCTGCTTATGTTTATTCATGCTTTCAATAAAACTTTAATTTGACTTTTTTTCCAAACGCAATTATTTTTGATGCACATCCCGCGTAAGAATGCTTGGAATCACACTGCCAGATGGCCACGTGAATTAGCTCAAGGTTGTACAGAATCTTCATAAGATTGTCTGAGTGTGTGTGTGTGTGTGTGTGTGAGGAAGTATGAGGAAATGGCAGAAAACGCACTCAAGTGCATCTGTGCATGTACCTGACGATTGTAATGAGATCTGAGCAGAACTTCTCCAGAGAGGCCGACTTAATGATAGTTTTTATCCCACTGCACTTCACTGAGGGAGTCACGTAGCACCTCTTGCCTGGGCTCGTGGTGCTAAGAGGGAACTCATTATTGGAGCTGAGACACCCGACCGTGCCATGAGGGGACCAGAACGAGACAAGATCCTTCACATTTCCTGTCCCAGTCCCGGGCCTGGGTTCTGTGATGGAGATGAAAAAGTGGGAAGCACTGCAGTCTCCACTCAAAAACAATGACTGAAAGAATTAAAGTTACCACTGAAAAATACAGTGTCATTTCCAAAGCTAGAAACTTCCAAAACTGTTAGCTAAAACATTTTTTCTTTTAAACAAGCAGACCTATGTTAACTTTTGATTTTATTAGTTTTTTAGCAATACAAACTTGTAGAGAAAATGTAGAGGAAAAATGTTGTTGTATGTATTTCAGCTTGTTTATAAAAAATAATAAATGAGATTCTACTGCTAATGCCAGAGCCTGTAGCATTTGAACGAAAACAGCTAACCAGAACTAGCACACAATATTAGCGCTGGTCTGGATGTTTTCACCGCATCAGACGATGAAAACACAACTTATCACGGGGGGAGAGTCTATTACACAGCTGTTTAAAAACATTTTGGAAGTACGTTAAAATATGTTGTATATATTTTATATGCAATATTTACCTTACCATAGAAATAATTAAACTGAAAGAGTCACAGCTTTTGTATTAACTGTGGTCAAAATATCACATGTTCATATGTTATCGTATCAGTATCTGCCATAGACACTGAAATGATCTGATCTAAAATTGTACACCACTAATTAACTCCTAAGTCAACATTTGCTGTTATTGTTTTTTTTTTTAATTGCCTTTTTTATTTTTCACTCTTACATAAGCCTTGGAAACCCATCTGTATCCACACCAAACAAATCAGGACTACACTGGGGTTCGTCAAATCTTTCTTTCTCACCCACTCTCACATTACAGCATGAGTATATCGACAACTGTCCAAACTGCCAATAATTGCAGGATGACTTTAGACAACTGAGTCCGAGTTAAAGCCTTCAGTGAAAACACAACCTGCAGGTTTTCTTCTCACTGCAAACTACACAACGAATGATCCTCGTTCCCCGTTTTCACCGATACAACGTTCTTGTAACACAGAAACCTTCCTTCTCTTCAATGTCTTCAGTCGATACATTTCACTGCCTTCACAGATATCACTCAGCAGCATCCGACAGCCCAGCTGCTCATTTCTAACCCAGCGGTGAGCGTGTGATCCCAGATGTACGTTTAATCTCTGCGGAAAGTTTTAAGAGCTAATGAAGTAGAATAGTCTTTCTCTGGAGCAAAGGCAGGACAATGCAGAACTTGGTAGTGCATTACATGAACATGGTCTAATTAAATTTAAGAGGTTGTTTTTTTTGGGGGGTTCATTTTAAACTGTCCCTGTAAAACAGAGAACTCCAAATCCCTTCAAAGAGAAATAAGAGGTCCTTCAGCGTAGGCTTACAGGCAGGAAGTGAAGTTGGTCCGTGGGTCCTGAAAGGGAGAATTAAAGATAGAAGCACATGGGCAGGATTCAAGACAAATTGAAACAAAACAGCATGACAGAGGTGGTGAGTGGGATGAGAAGGATTAGCAGCATTGAAGCCAAGCGGGAAAGTCAAACAGAAATAGGCTGAATAACTGAAACCTCTGTTTTTTTGGTAAGTGTTACCGTGGAGACCAGGCCAGCTGCACCCACTCCCTTCAGGTTTACAGGGTTATTGAGTTCTCTTCAAAGAAAAAAAATTAATTGATTATATGACTGCCTACCCCATGTCTCACAAAAGAGTTCAGCCGCTGTCAAGCACGCACCTCTGGTTGGACACCATTCCCATTAAAGACAAGCAAAAAATAATTTAAAAAAATGCCTGCAGGTGACTATAGAGAAACGCAGCCCCAGAAGAACTGATGGACGTCTGGTGTCATTTGAAAGACCCTACGAAGGATCTCCCACTGGGAAAGTGACAGTGACACAGTCACAAATTGCTTCGGGTCAACGTCAACAACAAACGGACTCTCCAACAGGTCAGAGTAGTTGGTAGCATTTCTTTCCTAGAAAATCGTCGCCTGCCTCCTCCATTATTTCCAATTAGAGCTCGTCTTGATAACAATCAACAACGCGAGGCGGAGAAAAGCACCGCGACTGGAGCTGACAGCAACGCACACGGCTGAAAATTGGCACTTGAATGAGTCGTGTCATAATCTCGCATCAAGAAAGAGTAGAGTCGGAGTTGGCAGACTGCCCAGAACTGGGCTCCTACTGTAACGTTGATGAATATAAGGAGACATTAACGTAGGAATAAAAAAGTACTGAATTAACTGTAACTGCTCAGTTGACAGTTGTTGGGTTTCTCCAACTAAAAGACTTTTTTAAAGTAGGCCTACATTTACTGTTGCCACTACAGGTCTGTCCTGCTGCTGTAACAACAACTGAATTTCTCTGGTTTGGAATAAATAAAGTCTTATCTTTTTTGCTCTCCAGTTTTTAAAACATTCTGTGAACTTATACAGTGGAACCTCGAGATACGAGTGTCTCAACAGACGAGTATTCCGAGATACGAGCAAGCCTTCAAGCACATCTTTACTTTGAGATACGACGCCTCACTTGTTCGTCGACTTCCGTATGATGACCATGGAAATAAAGCATGAAACTGTCGATAAATATGAGAGGAAACATGTTTTTTTACATTTGTTATTAGCACTAAGAAGGGAGTTTTTTAGAGGGCCGGAATGGATACATTTTTGTTTCTGTTATTTCTTACGGGAAAAAACTATGCAAGTTACGAGCTCGGTCCTGGAATGGATTATGCCTGTATCGTATATATATATATATATATGGTGCGTGTGTCTGTGAAAATGTATGTTTAATGACATGAAATGACTCTGTGCCTCCACATCTGTTATTATCTATTATCATCTGTGTGAAAGGGAATGCGTACGTTTGCGCTGTACGTTGCATTCAGTGGTGGGATATTACACAATCCACTTCATCCACCTTGACATTTTAACACTCGAGCTTTTAACAGCAGTTTGGTTTGTAGGTCAAACGCGTTTCAAGCAAAAAAAAAAAAAAAAATCCGTAGTTAAAGAAATTGGAACAAAAACTGAATTCAAACCATTATGTAAGAACTCAGCAATTCACTCTGACGTAGACGCACACACACAGCAGCAAATAAAACTACAAAGAATTACATCTCCAACACCACAGACTTTAAATAAAGAGGAGCACTTTCGTGTTCAAAGGGATGCGTAACTTCAAGTGTTCCTTTTATATGCATATGCTCACATCAATACTTTATTAAAGATTGTTGAAATAACTGCAAAATAGAAAATTGTCCCACAACCCTTGGAACAGAACAGGCCTCATTCGTCTAATAAGTACATCCCAAACTTGTCTCCCCACTTTGGGACAACTTATTCTGCACTGGTCTGCGTCTATATCCAGTTTTATCCAGAATCCAGGGTGAATAATAAAGCGGTGTAAATTTGGTCTTCGCTGCACTCTCCGTGACTCTTCGCTGCTGATGAGGATTCACGTTACTCTGGGTAAGACCATGCGATACATGTAAAAATGTAGGAATGAGAATGCGACGCCGCTGCTGCTGCTGTGTAACTGGCAGGCTTACCTGACAGCCAGGACATGGGAGAGCTGGCTCATCGCTGCTTTCATGTCCTGACATTCTGCTGGGACCGTGACAGCAGAGTCAGTTTGGATAAGCTGTAGTCACTACGTCCGTGTCCAGGATTGTCTCGCTCTGCGGGCTTTGTTATATTTTTAGCATTGTGTGGAGAAAGTCAAGTCAAGAACGTGAATACGGAGAAGAAGGCGCCGATACACAAACTCCACAACAACCGCTTTCATGCTGACACCCAGGCAAACACTGCGGTATTTCTCACAGAAACTCCATTTTAACCCAGACATGAAGAAATGAAGTTTTCCAAACCCGACAAACTTCTGCACGCCTGTGTTACTGTACCTGATGCTGAAGGTGTGCCTTGGAAGGAGGTCAGGGTCGTGTTCGGGCACCAGTTGTGGTGAAAGGTCAGCTGACAGGGCGGTCCCAGGGCCTTGAAGGATCACGGCAACGTTGTCGGGAAGCAGCTCTGAAGTTTCCGAGGTGAAGGTGATGGAGAGGAGCTGACCATAGCTGTAGGCTAGGTGACCTAGGAATATCTCTGGAGGGGGGAGAGACAGAAGAGGTCAAAGGTTAGGTGTCAGTTATTATTTTCTAAAACCATCTCTCACTCACTCTCTCGCTATATACAGAATGTATAAATAAATACATGAAATATATATATATATTTATATATATTTATAAAATTTTACAGTATATTTTTATATATAATATATATATATCACTTCATCAGCCATTTCTCATGAATTACACATAAAAAAGTTCTCCATCAGACAGAAATTCGAAATAATAGACTGCTGTGAAGTTTAGAAAAAAGAAATTTTGCATACAGTATCTCTCTTACGCACATACACATATGTGTGTGTGTGTGTGTTAAAACGTTTTTCGTTAAGAACAGGTTCTTTTTCAGTCCTACTTCTCATTATTATGGTTCCAATCACCACAATTACACAATCAAGGCTTTTATTACTTTTTGAAAAAGTGCACCAACTTTTATGGAGATTATATGTAAATGTAGTACATTTAAAAGTAGCATTATTTAAGAGGCTGAAATCAGAATAATTTTAATGCTTGTGCTCGTGTGTGTGTGTGTGTGTGTGTGTATTCGTACAGCACACAGCTGGAGTCTAAGTGTGATTACCCACCCTCTCATCTTTGGCTCATTACAGAGCATTAACAGGACTTCAAAGACACCACCCCCCCCCCTCCGCTCCTTGTGCTCCTTGTTTGTGAACCATCCCAGAGCATCAACCACCTCCCTCCTCCCCCTCCCCTCCCCTCTCCTCCATCCTTCCAACCTCCGCTCACACAAGTTGTACAGTGTATATGAAAAGCCTATAATCTCATTGTTCCTAAGCATCAGAAGCTGAGACGCCGCCGCCGTTGAAAACATTTGTTCCGCTTAAAAACTGACAAATAAGAGCAGCTACTCTGGCGACTCCGGGCGGGTGAGTGTGCAGAGCTGACAGTGTACACGCTCGGCTGCCACTTTGTTTTCGAGTGCAGCCGCGCGTGAAGTTCAACCCCGGCTCCTTGGAGATTTTTTGGAGAGTGATTTTGCTTTCCAGGGGCATCTTGCATCATTTGGAGCAATTCAGCTGTCCGATCATCTAATATCTGCTCAGCCAACAGCCCTTGTTATTATGGATGGGTTTTTGTTTTTGTTTGACCTGCAGAGTTTTTGTAAAGGGACCACTACGGCTGGGGGTCGCTAAAGTCACCGCAGCATCAAGACGGTACAGAGTAAACAGAGGCACAACAGGGGGAGAGGTGTGAGAGTGAGTGAGTGAGAACTGAGAGGCGTCTGCTCTTCTTCTTCTTCTTGGACCAAAATGCCTCGGTCCAGTCGATGATATTCAAACTGTCTTTGACTCCACAGGCTCTGAAGTTGTTAAACTCCAACAAACTTTAAATTTAACTTGGCTGCTTCTGCCGGTGATGCATAGCGCGGTGACGTGGTGGAGCAATTAGTTTAAGAATGGAATTACTTTTTCAAGTGAAAGCAGAAGCGAACACTCAGTGTGGCTTTTTATACATTATATTGATCCATGGGTTTCATTTATGATATTTATTTGGACCTAGAGTTAAATAAAGTGTTTGCTCATGCAGCGTAATACATCACTGTGTGTATCTGACTTCTCAGAGGCTGCCAGCTTAACCCAATTTAGAAGTCTTGATATTCGTTACTGCTCAGTTTGGAGCCTTAAACTTTTTTTGGGTTGAAGACAGCCATTCATCATTCAGCTCGGCGAGCGGCACGCGCAGGAAATAGAAAACAGGTGGGCGCTCAAAGGTAAATGCCTCAATTACACAACTAATCAATAGCTCTTTCTGTTTTGGGTTCTATACGGCATAATTCATGCCAGCGTGACTCGGGGATTAATAGAAATAGATAATTGCAGCCGTCAAAAACTGGAGAGCAGTTTAACAAACACAAATCATCGGCAGTGAAGACAAAACACTTTTTACTTGAAATGAGCCGTCACAGTCGTGATTGCTGCTCCCTACTGATGCTTAGTGATGACACTGAATAAAAAAAATCAGTCAGTCCCACAGGAAGAGAAGCATAAATTACACACACTGAGACTGGAAAGCTTTTAATGAGCATTTTTCACATCTTTAAAAGAATAAAAAACTACCGACCAAGTGAGGGTGACAGTTCTGAATGAAGACTAATTGTTTGACACCGTTAGGTCTGTCATACCAGTGAAATACAACCCAAAAATGAGTTGAGCTAAAGTCAAATTAGAGGATTGTTTGCACTTCGTGACAACAGTACGGAGGACCAGCAGATATTTACATTTTCCGTGACACACATTATTAGATGGTGAACTTTATTTAAGGAAGTACAACTTTTGCATTTATGAAATCTTGCAGACATAACGCTGCTGCAGCTACACGAAAAAAAAAGTATTTTAGACAACAATTTGTAATGAGTCAAAAGAATCAGAAAGTTCCAGGTGTGATACCACCAACTCCCCAAGACGAGATGGAAAGTCCCAGAGAACGCTCCCACCAACACAACATGAGTCCACAATGTTCACATCAACATATTTTAGATCTCCAACCATCACACAGTAAAGAAAAGCTGTATATTTGACAGCAACATCAACAATTTTATTAGCCTAGCAACAGGAATGTGGGCCGGATGAGTGAGTTTGATCTCAGAGCCAGATGAGATTCATGAGAACTGAGTGGCCCACCTATGAACATTATGACGCAAAGCTCATAAAATGGGCTTCACCAAGACCCTTCATCTTTATTGCTTCCTCAGATGTTTCAGTTCCAAACACAGATACGGAGATGTTTTAGAATCAGTGTTTCTCCTGGAGCTCAACTTTGTTTGTAAAGACTCTCAGTGTGATACATAAGCACTGCTAACTGCTAACTGATTTCTACCAACTAACACAACAAAAGCTCTTGTTTTGATTTTACGTAATGTGGAACACTTCAATGATGCCTCATGTTCTGTTGGGCGACAGAACACAGGACTGTGTTTGTGTGTGTGTGGGCGACAGAACACAGGACTGTGTTTGACTGAATGCTGAACAACTTTGCAAATGACTTAAATGGAAAGCCATCTGATTGGTGTCGTGGCTTTGTACCAGGAGACAGAGGGACATTTCCGAGTGTGTTGCCTGAAAAGCATCGCGCTCAGAATAAAAAACAGCCACGTACTATAACATAAACAGACTTCCAGTTTGGCTGCGGAAGAGCAAAAGACACAGACTGTGTGTGACATTATAGCTTGTGAAGCAGAACAGAATACATACATATACAGTAGTATCTGTGGATGGTGTTCATACTGTAGTGCATGAGGAGGGTTAGAACCAAAGGATTGATCTGGCTCTATGCAACAATTCCCACAGAGACCTACAGACGTGTCAACACACCTTTGGTGTAAATAAGCAACGATGACATTTTGTGTGTGGTACTCGGCAGTACTCAGCAGTACTGCAGTCGTCTTCACTTTTTACTCTACAGTATAGATCAGGACGTCTTAAACAGTGTTGTTTTTGTTTAAAAAAACAACAACAACTATATAATACAACACTGCATCAGTGAATACACAAACAAAACAATTAAGTGCAAAATTAAATCATTACTGACATCTCCTGTAACTACATGTCAATAATGATCATTTCCCAGCCTGGGATCAATGAGGTACATCTATCTATAATGACTGGAGTTTGATTTTTTTTTTTTATAACTCCTCTCTCTCTTACTGTATCTGTCTGTAACAAATTCTGCTGGAAAACAAACAGCAGTCTGTTAAAGATATACTGCTGTTCATTTCTATTTTTACCAGCTTCTTTAGCTGGTCACATGACCCTCAGGCTCCACTCAACAAAGCAGCCTCTGCCAGCAGCTGATCACTGTGGCATTAACTCCATAAGTGAGAACTATCTCAACAGTGGAACATTTGTTCAGAGCAGAACACGGGGCGAGTACCATCGTTTGGGAGTGTAGTGGAGTGTAGTAATGAGTAATGTAATGTTTTATGTTCACAAAAAGTAAAAGTCATCAAATATTACTTGTGAAACCTTTAATCAGAAATATATTCTCTGCATAACAGTGGGTAATGAGCCCGTTAATGCGGCCGTGTGACTAAGCTAATATTCCTCCATAAAATGCCCCCTCACGGCTCCGGCTGCCTGGGCTTCAGGTACAGCTTTGTGCCCATTACTCTGCGGGGGTCACTCTGGTTTCCTTCCTCGAGTTTCTTTCCCTTTGTGATAATTGTGGAACCAAAACTGTAATTACTCACAATCCTAACAGACCATCGGCCCCACTGGCCGCTTTTAATCTAAGGTAATGAATCACCATAAGAACAACAATGAAAGGATTATTCATGCGCAAGTCCGATCCAGGGCCTGTGAACTGCCATGAATTTATATTCATTAAATTGTGGGCATGAAAAATAGAAGGGAATTAGAATTTACACAATTTCTTAATGGTAAAGTGTAGGGCAGGGCTGGTAGAACAAGCTGCTGCGACTAAACATGAGGGGTCAAAAAGTTTCAAGATAAATTACAAGAAAAAGAAAACAAAGTTATTTCTCTACATATTGTCAAATTAGGTGGAAAAACTAAAATCTGACAAGAATTATCTTGTTAGATAATTCCTTTTTTTTGGAATTCTAGAGCAGTGTTTCCAAACTTTTTTTTGAGCCATGGCACAACTACTCCTATTTAGTTTAAGGCAGTGCTGATACTGGCAGGAATTGAAGAAAGACACTCACAAAGCTCTTCTTCAACAGCTGTGATTACCTTTTTTTAGTTTTAATTAACCACCTGCTGCCACCTAGTGGAAGATGATTGAATTGCTCTGACCACCACTCGACCAACAAAGACAAAATAGTTGCAATACATAAAAAATAGTTTGGGATCAATTAGGTGACATTTATCCTATAACTTTTTGACTGTTTTCGACTCTTCCTGCAGGAGTGTACAAATTTGCTGCACTATTTTGTTTTTATTATAAACCAACTGTGATGTCTGGGTGTCCCTGCTCAGACTGCTGCCCCCGCGACCCGGCCCCAGATAAGCGGACGATGATAGACGGATGAATAAACAAACTGTAATAATACACAGACCTCAATAAACATTAAAATTTCACTAATTACTTCTAACTGACAAGGAGACGCAGTGCTGTTATTATTTCCACCGTGACTGAAACCAGATGTTATCAGTTAAATTAAATGGAAGAAAATTTGCACATTAAAAACAATATGCATGTGGTTATAAAGTAAGGTCACACTCATTTAAAAAAAAAAAAATCAAAATGAAATAGGTTATAAAATGTGAACTAAAACCCTGATTTCAATTTCACTAAATATGTTCTCTCTTTACAAAACACAAGTTTATCATTTCTTTCTGAGAAAGAAATAAAGTTTTACTAAGATTTTAAGTTTTATGTTTAAGCTTTTCAAATGAAGTGTTTACTATTATTATTATTAAATTACTTGATAGGAAATATGTGATAGAGCTGTACAGTATACTGCCTGGTATAAATGATGCCTACTGTATATAGCGGTCAATAATGTGATATACAGTAGAATGGAAATAAAGCAAGCCTTAAGATTGTGCCACTCTGTTTCCATTTGGTTTCTATGACTCTGTCAGAATGATGTGGAGTCCATTGACTGTGCTGCTGCTGCTGCTGCTGCTGCTGCTGCTGCTGACACTGGGCCAGGAATCACATAAAGCCAGCATCACATCCAGTGATAGATGCCTATATAACTTGGTGGGAATGGTGGAGGAGCTGACGATCAATCAGCAGCTTCAGACTTTGCTCCGAATGAATTAAATCAACTCTGTTTCAATTAAATCACTAGCGCTTTGCAGTCCCGCTGAGGCACGACCATCGACCACCATGCGGACAGTTTGAAACTAAACTTTAAAGCAGGACTATTGGGACACAACGAGTCCAACGGGCAAAAACTTTACTGCCGCAGACACGGAAACTTAATAGAAGGAAGCTGATGTTGCAAGAAACAAAGAAAAAAAAAATCTTATTTAGCAAAATAAATCTAATCCACCAGTCACTGCTGCCCCCTGCAGTTTATAAATTATAGGACCTGGTTGTTTCCTGTGTCTAGGTCTAGGTCCCTGTCAATCTATAACAGATATGGGCAAACTACGGCCCGTGGGCCAGAAACAGCACACTGGGCTTTCTAATCTGGCACGCCAAACACTGGTACAAGGTATGGTAAAGATGTCAATCCTTCAGACTTCAAATGTGGCAACGTTTCGTTGAAAGTTTAGGTTTATTTATATTATTTGGCACAGCATTCCACATCCAACCAATACTGAACCGACCCACTGGTCAAATTGTGAAACTCATTTTGGCCTGTGAGCCAAAAGGTTCGCCTGTGTCTATTCTATAAGATCGTTTCACTCTGTCCACCTGCGTCTAAGAAACTTTTCCTGTCTTGCGTTCCATAAAATGAAGGTCCAAAATTTCAATCTCTGACTAGCAAATGATCACTTGAATGCCACGCCAAGTCAAAGACAGTGTTGATGGAAACATAAAACACAAAAAATAAATATTCAATACATCAACCATAAATGGAACCCAACCAACCAGTGATCTTGTTGCTGTAAAAGCTAGCGTTCAAACACCATTTTCCACTGTGTGGACCTGTAATTTCATTAGTAGATTATAAATAAACAGCATGGCAGCAAAGTGCTTCAGTTGTCCTCTCAGAGCTTCACTATTGTGCTCCTGCAGTGGTTTGAAAAGTGAATACAATTTGTTATTCTGAACTGCTTTAATCAAAGTAGAGGCCTTTCTCAGCAGCGTCCCATCTTCCATTGAACATCTCCAAAAATGTGCCTTTTTAAACAGACCGTCTCACTATCGCAGCTCCACAGATATCTGATGAGGTGAAGAAAAGCACAGTCTGAGTGGTTCAAGCAGCCCGGTGAAAGACAATTATGTTTGATATGTCTTGAATGATTTATTGTGTTCACGACGACCAAAGATGCAAAAGACAGCGGCGTCGAGTGAAGATGTGTGGAGGCAGCGGAGTGTGGTGGTGCATACTGAGTGGCTGTCAGGAACAGGTATCATCATGTCACCTCCATGCCACCAACAAACCTTCTTCACTTTAGTCAAGGCTACTTGAGTTTCAAGAATTAGCTCACAATTGTTGGAAAAAAGAAATTTGGTTTGACAGAAACATTCATGTGGCCTCTGGGAAGAGTTGTTTTTTAATTAAAAATTGGAAATAAACCAAGGACAACTAAGGGCTGAAAGAGTTAAATATATTTTTTTTATGGCCCGACTAACTATTCTAGTAACAGCAACAGTACTAGACCGTACACAAAAAGGACAGAATTAACAATGAAACTAAATATCCAGGTGATATGAGCTCAACTATTTTTCTTTTTCTTCTTGTTGTTATATATTTAATCCCCCCTCAGGATTTCAATTTCCTTCTCTGCTGATTTTATTTAATGGTTTTTGCTGTAGCTCCGTTCTGTTTTGCTTACTCTTCCAGATGACAAGGCCTCCAGACTGGATTACAAGCAGACCTAGGTGAAGGTAGCTCTCAGCCTGTGTGAAGCTGCAATTGCTTCTTGAATCAGAGTGACAGGGCGCCTGGAGCTTCTCTCAGGGACTTTTGCTCCTCTCTCTCTCTTTCACTCTCCACTTGAACAAAAGAGCAGCCACACGCTGCTTTCTTCTTTTCCACCAGAGGGCTATTTTACAAAAGAATTCTCTTTTTTCACCAGTTCTGTAACTTTTTTTTGTTTCATTCTAGCCTCCCCGCTGCTCAAGGCAACACAGACTGGCCTGTGCTGTGAATGTGAACTGCATCAACATTGTAAACATCACAACAGATGGCAGCGAGGACTTATGTCAGATTATGTCCCCTTCAGCACGAAGCACAGCTCGGCCAAGAGGGCTGTGCTTACTGTCCAGCAAATTCAAGTGCTGACCACGGTTGTTGGACGCAGGTCAAAGCGACTGTTTAGGGATGTGCTCCATGTTTGTCTATGATAGCTGCTGGCAGATGTACTCAAGTGTTCAGTCTGTTGAGTCTCCGGAGGGACTTGAACTCTGTCTGTGTCAACCATCGAGCAGATGTCCGTGGGAATGGGAAGAAGACAAGTGGCAACAAACATGTTCCAGACAAGTTTCATCCAGAAAGCCTAGAATGTTCACAAATGCTATTCCAGACTTGGGATTTTTAATTACTAGCTAGTGACGAGAGCCAACCCTTCACTTCCTGCTAGCATTAACGTGCCTTTAATCAGTGTGCTCAGATTTACTAACGGCCATGACGTGGGGACGTCATCAATAGAGGGAAGGAAAGCACAAATGCTATTCCAGACTCGGGATTTTTAATTACTAGCTAGTGACGAGAGCCAACCCTTCACTTCCTGCTAGCATTAACGTGCCTTTAATCAGTGTGCTCAGATTTACTAACGGCCATGACGTGGGGACGTCATCAATAGAGGGAAGGAAAGCTGTCATTGTGACACAGCACACCACTGCACACAACCAAATGTGACCTCTGCTTTTAACCCATCACCAAAGTGAGCAGTGGGCAGCTTTAAGCACCTGGGGAGCTGCATGTGATGTCAAACAAGTCACCTAGCAAACGTCCTGTGGACTCGCCAATCAGAATAGATTAGCGAGCATGCTAGCAATTCCAAGAAATTGGAGCATCGGGAGCCAGTTCTGATTCCCATCTCCAGTGAACAAATAGTAAAGTCTGTTTAGGGACAAATATTGAACTAATGAATTGACTGACTAGCGTTGGTGTGTGTATGGCTGACAACGAGTGTCAGGAAGTGAGAGTCTGTCACTACCTCTTATTTCTGTGCCATCTGGCACTGGCTCTGCCTGTTCCAACATTCCCTTGTCAAACACAATTAAAGGAGTTCCCGTGATGTGCAACCATTGACTAATATTGCTGCGGCCAGATGAGCGGGCCGGGCTCCAGGAACACTCTCCTCTGTTGCTTCATCAGCTCAATAAAGTAAAAAGATGTTCTGTCTCCTGTGTGGCAAGTGGAGGCCCAGACAAAATAAACCAACAAATGCTGCCGCTCTCTCTCCAGGCTTCGCAGATATGAGTTTGTGGCGATGTTTGAGTTGTCAGTCAGAAATTGCTTTCGCTTTGTCAAAAAAACAAAGATGAAAGAACTCAGACATAAATGCAAATTAAAAGTTAGAAAAAAAAAGAGCAGAGGCGGTTGCAGAGGGACAGAGAATCACATTTAAATCCTCTGTACTCTCTCTGATCTTTAGAGTAAATATACACATACACAGCTACAAAAAGGGGAGAAAATTAGATCATTAATAGGAATGCCAGGGCAGTACATTTTTGGCGTTTTTTTTTTTTTTTTAACGTTGGTAAACAACGTAAACAAGAACTGGGCAAAGAAGATAAGCAGGCGGCCCAAAAAGCTGCTCTCAGCCAACATGGGCCACTAATCTGTCAGGTCTTCAGAGACATCACTGTAGGAGGAAGAAAGTGACTGAAGACGCTAACAGTCCATATGTATGACTCAACATATACAGCATAAGTTTGAGAACGCATGACATCGTTGTGCTCCCATTCTGCATAACGATGTTGTGTGAAAACACACTCACAAACAGCAGCACATGACGCTCCATGACTTATCAGTGAATTTATTATGACTTTCTATAAATAACCCCGCTTCATTTGGCTTTGTCAAATCTTTCAAGTACGAGCATTGCATCATTCCACGGAAAAGGACTGGATCCAAAGGGAGCCGCTTCTGCAGCTGCTTGTTTTGGGCATTAAAGCTCCAGGAAGCGGCTTTAATGGGATTGCTCGTCACTTGCCTCTAGCCGTGGCACTGGAGTTGAGTTGCTTCTTAGTGGAGACGAGAAGAAACCAAGCCAATTTTTTTTTACACCATTGCCAAGACACCCAATTCCACCAGGCCTTGGCTGCTGATAGATTGTGTGTGGACCAGCTGATGTTATCTTAGAAAGGCCCTGCTGTAGAAGAGGAGTCAGCCGAAGAGCCCACTACCAAAGACATTGACTGATCTCACTATAGTACACCAGGGATGAGCTATGGATAACATAGATGCTATAGTGTTGGAAACCTTCCTAGATCTAAGGGGAATTGTAACGTCCTTTACCAGAGTTTAAGCAAACATGGAAAAAAGTAAAAGATAAAACTTAAAATGAAAAAAATTGAAGTAAATAAACGATGGACTCACCAGGAGCTTTGTAGAAGCCGACATCCTCTTCACTCAGAGGCAGAAGGTAAACTTCACCTTCCTTCCACAGCAGGGGGTACTCTTGCCCCTCAGAGAACCCTCCCACCCAGCCGTCCTGATCTGAGGACGAGAGGAGACGTTAGTGAAACAGTTACGACACGGACGCCGGAACAGTTTGAATGTCTGCCTTTACAGGAGAAAGTTCAACAGTGTTAAAGTTTAATATGTACCAAAAATAACAACAAAAAAACAACATATATACACACACATATATACTTTAACATATACTTTATATATATATATACACATACACGCACATATATGTATATACATACTGTATTTCTCATTGGTTTGACTTCACTCCACACGCGACACAGTGTTTATTAACAGACAGATCATCATCTTCCTTTGTTGTTCAACACTCTGGAGGGTCATTTTCCTGTTTGGTACATAGATTCTTACGTCTGTCTCTCCACATAAAACTACATTTGGACTCCAGAGCAGATTTCAATTTTTTTTTTCCATAATAAACAAGCTCAACCATCTAATCGTGACATTTAATGCTGCTTCTTTCTTTATGCAAAGTGCAGTTTAAGAGAACATGGAACACAGATTTCAGTTGTGTCACATTTGTGTGAAGCATAGTACAATTCTGGAAACTCGTTCTGTAAATCAGGAGTGTATAAACATGTCTGGTGGTTGTTTTTAAATATATTTCATTAAAGTGAGACCTTATAGTGTTGTTACCTTCATAAAAGTCAGAGGTAATGTTGGTAGCAGAATAGAGGCTGGCTGAAGTGCAGGCGACAGAGTGGCCGAAGCAGAAACAAGGCTGGCAACCTGCTGGGTTTTCTTCTCCCAGGTTGAAAAATCCTGGTTTGCATCTGTTGGTACATGAAAAGACACTATTTTCACTAATCGCTCTCTTGAAGTATAGTTCTCCATGCTGCAGTTCTGGTCCCCTGGAGAGTAAGGGGAGCTTAGATGTAAAGCCCACGACCTTTGACCTGCAGACACAAGCATCCTCACAGGTGGAAAAAAAACCTGCTAAAAATCAGGCGCAACACGAGTTACATTACACGGAAAAAGAGCCAGCTCGATGAGGCATGAAATCAGAAAGCAAAAATAAATAAATAAAAAAGAGACACCGACAACAAACATTAAACTCAGAATAATTCAGTAGCTGCAGACCTGATGCAGACCTTAGGCTGTGTGCACTGGTAAAGAAGCTCACACACAGGCAGAAGCTGAGCCTTGGTTACTGTCATTCCCTTCCTGATGTTCAGCTGCACCTGTAGGATTTACTTACACATCTGCTGGGACAAACGGGAGTACGCAAAGGGTTTCTGGGCATGTGTGGTACGTGATATTTAATACATACCTGCTTTTTTGTCTTCTTCTTCAAAATTGTGTAAAATAAACATGTGAAATACATCCAGATAGTCAGAAGCTCACCCACAACAATATTAAACAATTTTCTAATACCCTGGGGTTTGGGGCTATTTTATTAATGCCTCTGAACTGAAGGATCTCACCTCCCTGTGGTCTCCCTGTGACTCCCACCCCATTGGGGGCTGCATGACATTCGGAAGTGTGTTACCCTGACATTTTTTAAATTCAAAATAAAGCCTTTGCCTTATATTGTCGTTGACCTTTAGGTGCTCAACATTTGCTTTAAATAGTCGATAAAGGAGACGGCTGCAAATATACCTTTGCCTTATATTGTCGTTGACCTTTGGTGCTCAACATTTGCTTTTAAATATAGGGCATTTGGGAGAAACATACACCTACTGAACATATATATGTATATGTACATATATATATTTACATATAATATATATACATATATATTTACATATAAATGTGTATGTACATATAAATATATGTACATATACATACAGTATATAGATCATTATATAGATATATAACTATATCTAAATATTTACTTTTTTTATATATCCATTTTTTTAGGCTTTTCATATGCTTTTATATATAATAATAATAGTATGAGGTGAAAAAACTGAGAAAATACTTCTAAAAATTAAATGCCCCCTTATTAGAAATGGAGTTTCTATTGACAATATGCTGATTCATACTGTCTGCCTTATACACACACCTGCACTCTGTTGAAGTGACACACTATAGGCTGGATTATCAACCATGGCTTTATTTTGGTGAAATACAGAATAAAGTATTTCTGTCTTTATCCTGTCCTTTAAGATCAAGTCTCAGATATGATCAAAAACATTCAAAATAAATAATCAACAGAGGGAAAATTATGCTTTGCTTTAAGAAAACACAATAATGAACAGACAAAACACACACCTGTCGCATCTTTGTCCCTCCACATTTGCCTTGCAGTCACATCGTCCGTCCAGAGGGGAGCAGTCGCCTACAGATCCACCGGAGTAGCAATCACATGGTCTTCAAACAGAACGTTAAAATAAAACTGAGGATTAATTGACTTGGTGGTGACTTCTTCATTTCAAGACAAAAGCTTTAAGACCTTCTTTGTTGCCCTCTAGTGGGGTGTCATGTTCAATGACTGCTTTTGTCAATACTGCAGTCTTTTTGGTTCTCAGCAGAACATGTGCACTTTTAACAAATGATCAACAAACGCAAAGTCACGCCTGACAGCGCGTCATCCATCATGCAAAATTTAAAGGTTGTGCAAACTACCTTGATAAAATCAAGCGGGTAGGTGTTTGGGTCAGCAGCGTCTCCAATTACGTCAAAGTGTGTTTGATCATCTTCATTGATTGATCACTTTTGTTGTGTGGCAGAATCTATTTTTAATGAGCTGCTATTGCAAATAATCAAATTACCTCAAGACAAGCTGTCTCTGCTTATTTCTGCTCCAGTGGTTTGAGTAATTCATACCACAACTCAACACATTCTGCCTTATGAATAAAAGAAAGTTCGATTTACAGTATGTGTGTGTTCACATATTTGCGCGCACACACACACACAGGTCGATACTTGACTTTTGAAAATGTTGCACAAACTGGTGAAAATTAAAGAAACAAAAATAAAGATTTCATGTTTTGTGGTGAAAACAGAACGTTCTACAGCAGTGATTTCCAATAAAAGCAGCCTTCGTCTTGAACATCACCGTAAACGACCGCCATTGACGTGTGCAGCCACGTGTGGCCGGGTGAAATGAAGTACAAACACAGGAGTGAGGAATGACAAATCCCCTCCTCAGCACGTATGGTAAGTGCTCACTAACGTCCCCTTGCACGTCAGATGTGGAACAAAAAGACGGTGCATTTGTTGTGGTTTTTTTACTTTTTATGAACTCTGAGAAGTTCACACGTCAGCTTACGACATTAATTATTTACTATATTTTAAACTGTTTGATGCTCTGAGTAAATCTGCTGAGTTCAATACTTAACTATGAGTTCATTATGAGTTCATTACTGTCACTGACTATTTTTTTTACTATGCACAGATTTTAATGTATGTACAAAGGTGACAGAAGGAGTAAAACAAATTTGATTTTCTAAGTCAAATCCACACCTTTTTTTTTCTCTGATCTGTTTACCAGTCAGTTCTACCTGCTGTCAAGGAAACCATGGTTACAGGTGGTGGAGAAAATAATATTAAACCCAAACAATCATTGATATGCGATTCAGCACCATCACAATATTCCCTCAGCAGGTAGAACAGGTCAGGGAGAGCTGAGATGGTATATGAATACAAATGGTGCATCATACTTGCTGCTATATGAATACAAATGGTGCATCATACTCCCTGTAAACCCACAAACACACACACACACACACACACAGACACACACACAGATGAATATTATATACATTTAGATCCAGGCTCTTATACATACGCACTTAGCAAAAAGCTCTCAGGTCAGAAAGAGTTCAAATTCACTTTTCATCATGGTAATGAATGCAGCAGGTTAGTGAATCTGCACTCTGTCAACAACAGAAGCTGAAAATGTGTGTGTGTGTGTGTGTTCACGGACTACTCCGACTTTGCCTTTTGTAAAACTGATTTAGTATAAATGACTCAAAAATGGCACTATGTAGAGCTCAAGCTCCATTAGCGGCGCTTCATTTAAAATGGCAAACACTATTGATAAAAACATTGAGTGCATGTGGCAACCACTCTACCTCACAGTTCTAACTAGTAACATATATGGATATAAAACCTGGCAACAGTTAACCTTCTAGAACATACGTGTCAAACTCAAGGCCCGGGGGCCATGTGCGGCCCGCCAAGCGGTTTTGTGTGGCCCGCGGGAGCTTAAAAAGCATTTAGTAAAGTCCATGCATATCCATGAGTTCCTTAACCTGAGTAAATAAAAGTTTTTATAATGAATCAAATAATAATCAATTGCAGAAACACGAATTAGTCTGTTATGGAGTAGTTACATCTATACCAGTGGTCCTCAACCTTTTTTGTTCCAAGGACTGGTCAGTCAGTACCACCTGTTACTACAGACCAGTACCAAGGTGCTGAGCATTGAAGGATCATTACATTTTCAAAAGAAAAGATCTTTTAGACTCTATTCTGTTTGTATCAGAGTCTGAATGAGATATTATTTCATATTATTACCAGATATCTTTAAATAAAGGGAGTAAATGGATATGACAGGTTTCTGAATAAAGTAAATTAGTAAAAATTAAGTAAATTTTTTCACTGTGTCCCAATGCGGCCAAATGACCAATGGACTGGTACTGGTCCGCAGACCGGTGGTTGGGGGCCCCTGATCTATACAGTCTTCCATTTACAACCGGCCCTTCAAAAAGAACTGTATTGCTAACGTGGCCCCCGGTGAAAATTTGACATTTTCCTGTTTGGTTTGACACCCCTGTTCTAGAAGGATGCTACTACGACCATTTTTCCCCCCCTCAATTAGGATGTGTTCAGCCTTTTCTGACAGTGACTCAGTTGTTAAATCATTCTCTTGTTCTTTTGATAGTTAAAAATGAAGACTTAAGTGAACCCCCAAAATTTGCAATGTATAGTAGATTTTATTGCAGTTTTATGAATATTTCATATTTGGCATTTGTGTCCCTGTGTCTCTACACACGGAATCCTGCTCAACTTTCTGCATCTGTTTTGTATTTTTTCCCTGACCCAGATTCTGCCAGGAGTAATTACTACTGTACTGACTGCATGCATATTGACCTACGTCTGCAAGACTATATCAAACAAGTGACTGTTAAAGAGGCATGCATACCAGTATTAAAATGGCACTTGTTCAGCTGCGAAACGAGCACTTGAAATTGACAAAATCAAGTCACCACTAAAATAAACCACTGCAATGAGCAACGGTGGAGCTGAAAGTTTGTCATGAAAATAAAATATGACAAATGTATAAGTCTTGCTAAAAAAAGGAGCTTGTGTTTGCGAAGCACATTAACATGCAGGAGAAGGTGATATTTTGAGGTTTCTGTTGGGTGTTGGCAGCAGCTAAAGCTGTTTGCCAAAGTTTCTGAAGGCTGTGATGCTGGGTCCAGTCACCATGGCAACAGATGGAGGAGGCTACTTGGTCCCTGGCTGGGTTCTTCAAATGCCTCTCCTGTTGGCGAGGATGGCAGGGTGACCAACCAAAACACTGACCATGTGCAGCAGAGCAAAACCTACGATGGCTGTTTTCAGTGTTCTGGTTTCTCTTAGTTCTAACAAGACTTTTAACATAGTAGAAAAATAACAAAAAACATATATTTTAACAAGACTTTTAACATAGTAGAAAAAGAACAAAAAACATATATTTTTTTAAACGTGCTGTAAATTCCCAGTTTGGAATCCAGGTAATTCACAGTGTTGTCACATAGAGGAAGGAAATTAAATCTGTTTATGTTTGCTTTGATAAATTCACGCTAAGGAAAATTGGACGGTTGGTGAAAAACAGTGGGATTCTTTCAGGCGTTCTGTCTCCACCTACTTGGTGCAGCTGGTTAGTTAGGTAGTTCGTTTGTGTGTGTCCTTGAAAGGCCTGGCTTTTGGCCAAACCCTGTTATATTCTCCTCATTTTGATAGTGTTTTAGTGCAGCTCACCTGCAGCCTCCCTGATCAAGGGAGTGAAAGCCGGCCTGACAAGTGTCACACTTTTCCCCGGTGACACCCAAACGACACGGACACTTTCCTTCGTCGTCACACTGAAGACTCGCCGAGCCTGAAAGAGACAGAAAATGGATGGTGCAGAAAGAGATGGGACAGAGATGAATGAAAGGAGATGGGAAAGAAAAAAAGGATTTCTGATTTAATAAATATTTATCATCTATTGCAGGCATGAGCAAAATATGGTCCGGGGGCAAGATATGGCCTGTAAGGCTTTTTAACTTGTCCCAAAGATATAATTAAATCATATTATCATAAGACTGCTGTCATTCTGTCTCATCCCTGGGATGTCTGTGTTTCCCCAACAGATGGCGCACTGCAGGGGTGAAATGTTTTACTCTTGTCTTCACTGCTTGGCTTTGCCCTTTGTTTGAATTTGCATCCCTTCAGTAAAAATGACTGGGTCAAAGAGAAGAACATTGGACAGTGAGTGCAGAGTGTCTAAGACGAACTGGACCACAACGAGCAGTAAAGACTAAAATTATTTATGTTTGAAATTTATCTTAATCCACATAAACACCCCATCTATTTGCTCCTGTTCCGCCCGCCCCGTCAAACATTAGAACCCAATGTGGCCTGTGAGTCTAAAAGTTCGCCCACTCCTGATCTACTGAGATCTTTGATGAGAGCTCCAATGACGAGCATGTAGGTGTGGATCCAGCCTTCAGACATACAGTAGCTGACATAACAACGCTTTGGTTAATGGAGAAAAAAGCTCCACCGGGGCAACGTGAACACGAAAAAAAGGGATGTCTGATGGAGTCAGCTTTAACCTTTGATCAATATAATGGACTCCAACAGCTCTGTGTAATCAGCTCATGCTGTTTGGGAAACACAAAGGGAAGGATGCTGTAGCTAATGCTTTTGTTGGTTTTCCCTCTGGTTTTTTCTTTCTTTCTTCACAATGAGGATAAAGTAATTAGGAACCAAAACATTAACTGACCTGTTGCTAAAAGTAAAACAGTTAAATGAGCATCACGTCACTCTGCTGAGATCTGTCAGTTAACTGTATCAGCTTACAACAGTGGGACTCCAAAAAACTTTGGATTTCTTCATGAAGGTAGTATGGAGCCCCAAAAGGACATGAAACGTTTCTAGTGCGCACAAGAAAGTATCTTGGTGTCACTAGAAACGTTTAATTTATTTTTTCCATGTCTTTTAGGGCCTCTGTAGGGAAGCTAAGACAAGAAATCGGTTGATTTGCAAAAACTAAACTAAAATAAATTATAAATTGGGACAAAACTCTACTGTGGAGTTTGACTAATTACTGAAGAATCCCTTTTAAATTTGATCAACTCTGGCTGTAAAAGTTGCAGCAATTCCATTTCTCACTGACTTAGTTTCTACCTGCAGTCAAGTCCTGCTTCATGTGGACGTCACAGTTTAACCGACGGTGTATGAAACTGTCGTCACTGTAGGTGCGGTCTTTGCTGCTCCTACCTTTGACGTTGCAGTTGCAGGGAAGGCAGACGTCGGAGGAGGATTTCCTGTAGTGATTCTCCAGGCAGCGTTCACAGTGGGGTCCGTCAGTGTTGTCCCTGCAGTTCGTGCACCGCCCCCCACTGCCTGTGCTGCGGTACTGCTCCGTGTCAAACACGCACTCGTCCGATCTGCCGCTGCAGTTGCATTCTGGGAGACAGGGAGGGAAAGCAGGAAGGGAGAGAAGGAGCAAAAGGTCAAGTGAGGAGAGACATGGAGAACAGAGGATGAGGAGTCACAGGGGGAGAAGCAGACAGAAGGTAAAAGGAAGGAAGACAAAAATAAACACAGGGGAGGGACATGGAGGAGGGAATGATCATGTGTGTGTGTGTTAGAGATTATGCGTTCTGGGATTGGATCATATTTTACAGGCTCATTGCTAATCTCATTTCACACCGGCCTAATGAGGAGCCAATCGGCTGTCAGGGGGCACTTAGATAGCAGTAATTCATGTTTATACAAGAGCAAATTACTCAGCTGATATCACACCATCACCCTCACATCAAATCCCTCCTCAGTTTACCAGTTGCCCTGAGGAGGGATTTAGGTGAAATTGCCCAATTTATTATGAATCAAGATATCTGTTGTGTTGGTAAAAAAGAACATGATTATTCATCCATGCTAATGAGGAACCCAAGTAAACTCACCTTGAAAAATTAAAAAGTGGTTATGAGTTGCTTCAAAGCAAAAATAAACAAATATGTAATTAGCAGAGAAGGTGGTTAATTTGGTTCATTTTGTTAAATTCATTTTGCATAAATTAAAGCCTAATTGGTTGATAACAGTTCACCTGTGGTAAGAAAAAAAAGAACAAAACAAAACATTCATATTCTGTTACTGGTCTGCTGCTGTGAATCTGTTCTGAAAATAATTGCCTTCACAGAAACATAATTGCCCTCACATAACGTTCACAGGAAATTTCCTGTGCGACCGTCAAAGAAGTTCTGAATTTCTGTATCTACTAATGTCAGGTGATCTGGCTGTGTGGATGAAATACCTGATACTGCTTAGCACTGCTTTTTGAGGTACTGATAATATATATTTTATCCTAAAGTTAGAAATTATGATCAATAATTCTAGTAATAATATCTAGTAAAACTTACTAAAATATATTTGTCAACACCTGTTGACCTGACACGATGTTACAGACGCTATTAATACTTAACGAAAAAAGTGCTGGTTAAAATGAGCTATTAATACTTAACGAAAAAAGTGCTAGTTAAAATGACATTGTGGTTATAGTATTAATAATATATAGTATTAAGTATTTTTAATTTTTTTTTAAAGTAATGTGACAATGGTGTAAAAGCTCTGCTCACTTTCTGTTCAGTTGTCTGTGTTAGCGATGTTTGTTTTTACTTTTACTCATATATTTTACATTATTTTTCATTTACTTTATCATTAGTTTTTACTCAGTTTTTACGGTTTTAGTTTCAAGGCTTTTTGTTTAATACAGATTATTTTAGATACTTTTTGCTTGAATTTGTGTCATGATAATGAAAAGAAAAAACTATCTGTGTGTAATTTCCTGTCTGTGGTTTCAGTTGGGTTCAAACCCACACACTGCACCTCCACTGTCACCCACACAGCTGTGCCATCTACTGTATAATTACACTGCCTTCCATTCAAGTGACAGTACTCAGTATGAGTACAGAATGAAAATGCATGTACGTGTTGGTTTTTTGTTTTGTTTTTTTCAAAAATTTGTATCAGGACAACTATGACAAGAACATATTTCAAATTGTAGGATTATTTAGAAAAGGTTAATTATTTTTATTTAGTAAATATTTTATGATGGTCTTATCTTTCTATTCTACAAGTCACATGTTCCTCTTCAACTCCCGACTGCAAAACTCTTAATGTTTTTCAATAAACCTTCTGTCAATGCCAAACAGCAACATGAGGGCTACTACGATTCAGAAAATTGTACCCACAACCCTCTGGATAAAACATGACCTTATGTGCTATTGTCAGTCAACGTTGCCCCGTGGACATATTTGCACTAATCAATTTGCTGACACTGAGGAATGTATTACATAGACATATTACAACAGAGTAAACAAAACATCATTTCCACGTCCTCTCCTGCTACATCTCTGTCATCGAAGACAGTTCCATAAAACACATCGACTGTTCCTGGAATGGTAGCTCTGACAAAACGAACGGGAGTGGAAACCTGCAGAACTGTGGAGTGGTTCATGTAATCTTCTGAACACAACACGTGTCATTTGGCCAATGTTGAGTATCTTGTTATCACGTCTCTGATTGCTCTGCCCATGGGGCAACAGAAGTTGATGTGAAAAAAAAAAAAAAAAGTAACAGCTGAATTTTCTGTCTGCCAGTGACAGGTAGAACAAGGAAATGGATGCACTTTTATTTTTATCTTATTAAAGTAGTTTTGTCTCTGCACCAGTGATTTCTTCAGAACCAGGTGTTTTGTATCCTTCAGCAAGGTGAAACTTTTATAATGACACAAATGAGATTTAGCCCATTGCATGCCAACCTTTTTGTCTTGTGTACCACATCGGTGTTGGTCATATTATCAGCAGCCTGTACTAATAATTGTCAGAAAAGTGGTCACATATAAAAACATAACAAATGATAAAGACACAAACAAAATTAAAAAAAAAACTATTTTGTGATAACATCAATGAAAAAAAATCCATTATCCTCCGAAGAGTCTAAATTCGCAGTTCTGCATCTAAAATCCCGTTTAGGATGAGAAACATTAAAAGTAATGATTTTACGTAATGACCTTTGATATAAAAATAATCAAGCTACTTTTCTGTGTAGCACAAAGGAAATTAAAATCATTAAAATAACTCTCACTCTCTGCCCTTGTGTAAAACGACTTCTTCTACAAGATACTTTTCAAAACAAACTGAACAAAGACACATTTTTCTTCTAAATCTGTAATCATACAAACAAAAAACTCACCGTGAAGAAATAATTTAATTTAAATAAGTCCTGATACAACGGTTCGACATTAAAACTAAAAGCGACTGAGACAAAATAAAACATAAAACCAAGTTTCTTTTAAAATAACAATCAAATAAAATTCATTTTCTGGGAACCCTTCAAAGCCCTCGTGTACTACTAGGTACGAGGTCTGTACACCCACGGTTTGAAAAGACTATGCTGTCCATGAGTTTACAAAGCTTTGACGAAAACCTTTAACAACTCATGGTTTAAAAAGGTTAAGAATTGCAACCCTGAGTAAGAAAATTCATTTTATCCATAATTTTGAAATAAGCCTAAGGGCAAACTGCACAGCGAGTACAGATGAACGGTACATTTGCCCATGTTTAAATTACCTGCTGTTCCCACTTCATTACCCAGCTCTTTACTTATTCCTATCTATTTTTCTGTATGTCTGAGAAATTTCGCACCAAAGGTCGGCAGGAAAAAAAATCCAAGTTAAATTAGAAGAAAGAGTTCAAACCAACGTTTCACAGTGTCTTCAAAAACCTGGATATTTATAAAACGTATAAATATTCACACTGATAACACTAATCACACTAATCAAACGTAGCTGCACTACGTTTGATTATCATATGGAATGTCAAGGTCAAATGATGACTAAATATCACACAGCTACACGATAGCTGCTAATCACCTTGTTGTTGTTTTTTACAGGGAAGACATTTACATGACGATTCCTTCACTTCAATTTCACACCGTTGAACACAAACAGCCATGTCAAATCAGTCTTCACACAGCACTGCTGTTGGGATACTTTAGTTTGAGTGGCTCTCAAACTGTGGTACGCGTACCACCAGTGGTAACTGAGCGCTCTCTCGTGGTACGTGGGGAAAATTCATATTTTCACATTTACATTTTTAGTTGATCTCTCCTGATCAACTAATCTCTCCTGTGTGGTGGAAGCTAACAGTGAAGGCCTACGCTGCTGTATTCTAATGTTGGTCATCATGGTGGTACTCAGAGAGATCAGTGTTTTCTCAGGTGGTACAGAGTAGAAAAAGTTGGAGAACCACTGCTTTAGAAAATTACATTCCTAACAAAAATGCATTTCAGGGTCAGAAACAAGTCAACGTGCCTGAGGACAAAATGTTATTGAAATACTTGAATCAGAGGTGTAGGAGAAAAATGTCATTGTCAGCTAAGAAATACAGTAGGTCACTATATACTGACATCTCGGAGACAAGACGTCAGTGTGTCGGCAGAACTTCCAAGAAAACACCTTCTATAGCTGGTGTAAAATAAACAATGATGGGGTGGAAATCCAAGCTGCTCCTACTGTATAATGTGAGTCGGTCCTTTTTTTTTTTCTCTTTGTCTCTAAAGAAGGACTGTACAATTAATTTAATCTCATGTATAATTCCCTCTTAAAATGACATGAACTTGAGGCCATAAAGGAAAATGCACACAGTCATCTATATTTCTGAGGGGCTGCTTTGCCTCTCATCTCAGTCAGCCTGCTCCCAGTGAACCTGCGAGGGGCAGAGTTATCCTCCTCACCCAGCTCTCCGTGGGTGACCGGCTTTATCCACAGACGGTGGAGAGCACAGCTTCCACTGAAAATGTCTCATCTCATTGCTCTGAACATATCTAACTCTGCAGCTGACGTGATCAAAGACCAAATTAGAACCAAAGTCAGGACGGACTCTGTAGATCTACAGTATAACTATTAACAAATAGATAATACTGTTGACAAAAATCTCTTTGAGGGCTGTTGATGATTACATTTTTAAAATCAGATTAATCACAGAGATGTGGATTAATCAAGTTAAATCAAGAGTCCCAAATATGGGAAAAAAAATGTAAATGTAAATTATATGGCTGGAGCAGAAAGGAAAATAACAGCAGGTAGAAGTGTGTTCACCAGTTTAAAAGTTCAATAAAAGCAAATTCTCATCTCAATGGATAATCATTTTGAATAATCATGATTTCAATATGGATCATAACAATAATCGTGATTATGATTGTTGCCCTATCAGAGACATACACAAACGCCCCTTGCTCGAACTGTAACTATTTCAAATATATGCCTTATCTTAATCCCTCTAATCTGACACTAATTCTAATCCTAACCTCTAACTAAAGCCTCAAAATACCCTCTGTACCTCAGCCTTCCCGCTCACTCAGTGGAAACCTGTAAAATGAAACCCACAAGGACATAGTGTCCCCACTCCAATAGTATTTTTTCAACAACTGTCCCCAGAAGAATAGCTATGGCCAGTGTTTATCAAAAACCATAGTCCCACAGCCCAGTGTTCAAAAGGTTTCCACATACTGTAACAACTACCAATTGTAAACTGCGGTAAGCCTGTGTTCTTCCATCCTGACCATATTTACTGTACCAGTCCGCCCACACAAAACCACAGCTTCCAGACTTGGCTTTCATCAGTCCTGTCTCGAAGACCACAGAGCATGTGCATCACAGACGGCCTTGAGGGAGAATGTGAATAAGGCAGTCATTGTCTTGGACACAGGAGGTAACTTTGCACATTTTTAGTAGTAACTAAACTAAAAAAAAAAAACAACTTTGCACATTTTTAGTAGTAACTAACTAAAAAAAAAAATTACACTAGTTTTGAGGACAAATAGTTATAAAATAAAATACAAAAAAACATTTTTTTTCAATCACACTTGAATTTTCTGAGGCCACAATTATTGATAAGTAATTACTTTATCTGCTTGAAAAACTTGACATTTTTGCCAGTTCTGTTAAGAATTGTGAGCCTCCTTTGGCAGTGGCAATGGTGATCATAAAAGCCAAACACAGGCCTAGCCTTCAGAATGGCTTTTTTGTGCTTCAATATTTGACAGCAATGTCCAAATTATTGGCAGCGCACCTTTTTTTTTTTCTTCCAAAAACACAGATATATTGTACTATCACAGTTGTAGTTTATGATTTGGTGCATGCCTGCCTCTGAAGCAGAGAGCACAAAGTGCTGTGTTCGATTCCCAGAGGAACCACGTGCTTGGCGCTTGCTAGCGGCAGCCTGTTAACAGCATATCTGCTGCTAACACAACACTTTCCCAAATAAGGGATCAATATAGTACAAATGTATTTTTCATTTTTATGTCTGTAAATATATGACAGCGACATAAGATAACACATGCCATACTTGATGCCATTATTGGTAAAAGAGAAGAAGTGTGTGTCTGGCACATGGGTAAAACAACACACACACTGAAAGTTCATTTGTTTTATTTATTTTTTCATGAAGAAGATGCAACGGTGCATGTTGTGATGCCAACTGCTGGGCTTGTTGTCTAAAAGTAAAAAAAAGAACAAGCCCTCGCAGAGAGCAGCTTGGAGAGGAACATAGATTTGTTCATTTTGTAAAGAATCTGAGATGAAACAAGAAAAATACAGACTGGGCCTAAGACTGAATCAAAGTGTGGGGCGGGGGAACAGAGACGTGACAGGTGGTGATGACGATGTTACAACTGCACTTTTATTTTTCACTTTTTGAACTTTGTGTTTTTTGTGTTATTTAATAAAGAAGAGAGAAGAAAGAAAGATGTTATTCTTGATTTTTAATGTTTAATGTTAATGTTAATTTAATGTTATTGATTTTGATTCATTATAAAGTATGGTGTAACTTGGGGTGAGATGTACAGTACGCACTGAGATCTGATCTGATACCGGACCATAATGGACTGTCATCTGAGCAGTACGGTAATGGTCCTGTAGTTTAACAGTTGTCATGCCTGCTTTACACATCTGCCTTACATGCGAAAAGTCCAGGGTTTGAACCCCAGAGGAACAACATACCTAATGGTGCCTTCCATAACAGCGTGTTCATCTTGTTGTTTGGTGAAACTTTTGTCCAAGAAAAGGCAATGTAGATATTGGTATGTACTTGTAAAGATTATCTTGACCACATAAGGCATTTGTCCTTACTCTGGGGTAATATATACCAGAGGTGATAAAAAGATTAAAAGGGTGTTATTTTCACTGCAATATCTCAACAGTAGAGGAAAAATCTGCTGTGGATTGTCTCTCCCTGCACCTTTTGTAATATTTTCTCTGAGATTTATTGCGAGGAAAGTGTATCTGACTTAGCTGCAGGAGGCACGTCTGAATGTAGAAACTGTAGGCTGCAGGAGTAGCTGTATTGTGCTACCCGTTAGTATTACAGTGGCGACGAGGTGATATGAAGTGTTAGTTGAATGCATGGAAAAAAGTTCATGTTCAGACAATAAAGAGCCATTGATTGTGTTGTGACTCATTGGTGAGAGGGAGGATCCAGTCTATATTGTGGTTTACAGTGACTAACGGTTAGAAGAATTTGAACGGAGACATGAGGTTACATTTGAGAAGTTTGCCTCAGTGGTTATTTTTACGTGTCTGTGTGGAAAATGGGTGTCTGGTATTTTTTAAATCAATATGTCCAGCAAATCATTAGTACATCAGGGATTTGATCTTTTTTTTGACTGACCAACTCAATCCAATGTCAGATGTTGTCTGTGTGTCACCTTAAGAAAAGGTCGGTATAAAAGGATTTGTCAGTAAAATGGTGGTGTTTTACAGTTGTTTGAGGGTTGAAATCCTCTTAACATTGTACTCCAGATATGGGCCACTGAACGGTAATCATTTATTCCCAGATCAATTGTTCCCGGGGCAGTTATATGGTTGATCCTTTTGAAAAGGATTTGGTCAATCGGGGTCAAGTTCTGAGGACATTTTTGAATAGGTTTTTGCTGAGTTGGTCGATTAGCTATGACAGAGTGAATCAACTTTTGTTGGAAAAAGTGCATTACTTTAGAACGCCAGCTGATTGAAATCACTCAGACCTCCTAACCTCTCCTCATAAACACACAGCATTTACACAAATATTTACCTCTTGGTTTTATTGATACTTGTGTTAGCTGAAGACGTCTAAGTTTGAGGGTAGCCCAGGTGCAATAACTGCACTCCAATATTTAATGAAAGATAATTTCTACAACATAGACTTGTTTACAATGATTCAAGCCAACACCTTTAATTTGAATAAGACCATCAGTAAACGGCATGTTTTCTTTGTTCCAATACTCTATCTTCACATTACTTCAGTTGAATGCATTCTCAAATTGCAGTTCTACACTGACTGTAAAGTTTGTCTCCACTGCAGTTTTCCCCCAACTTCTAAAACTACAGTAATATCTCAGACCTCTGAAATCCACAAATGTTTTACCACTTTTACAGCACAGGTTGTTTTCAAAAAGCAAGTAGAGAGGCAAGACCCTCTTGACCCCGTTTCACATCTCTGTATAGAAGAAAATAATAGTATGTTTTACTCCCTACAGTTTTGTGAAAGAGTAAAGTCGGCTCAGTGATTGACTGGCGACTTGCAGAGTGTGTACCATTCTTCTCCAACATCTCTGGCCTTTAGTGCATCCTCGACAGGTGCACGGTAAGAAATGTAGCCGTTTGAATAACAGGGATATGATGAGTGGGTCAGAGCGCTCCGGCATCTCGATTAGTTAGCTGCAAAGCTAACGTCGTGACATTTACTGAACTATCTAGTACATTTTTATATTATATTACATTAGCTTGGACTATATCTTATTTCAATAAATATTTTATTATATTAAGAAAATCGCCTCTGAAAGGCTTATCAGAACAAGTAAGGTGGATACGACTCAAGACTTTTCTTTCTCTCTTTTCACGTTAAGTTCAGGTGTAAACATGAAATGTAAACACAATTAAAAACCCTGAATTAACCAACAGAATTATACGATTATCCCTGTGACATTCATACTCAGTTCACTATACTAACAATGCTAATTTACAGTCACTCTCTGACACAGGCGTACCAGTCCAGACGATGGATTAAGTGAAAATGGATTAAACAACTGCACATTCTAATCAACTGCACCTGCTCCACACCTATTTAACTCAGGCCTACTCATCTGTGAGGCACATTGACAAGAAAATTAATATGATCAAAACAAAATGACAAAATGTATCACTTATAATGATATATACAGCGAGAGCAATGTTCCAACTACTGGAAACTTGAAGTGCAGACAACATAAGGGTCAGGGGTTGTCAGTGTCACGGGACATCTATGTCAGGGGTCGCCAACCCCTGGTCCTTGGACCAGTGCCAGTCTGTAGGTCCTTTGGTACCAGGCCAAAGACCAGTGGGACACAATGAAAAATGTACTTCAGTTTTACTGATTAACCTGAGTTTCAAAACATAGGCCGTGCAGACTCTGATACTAACAGAATTAAGCCTAAAATATGTTTTATTTCAAAAAATGTAGTTATCCCTGAAATAATGGCACAATATTACCGGTCCACAGTAACGGCTGGTACCGGCCGACCGGGGTCCACTGATCCATGTCATATTTCTGTCACCTCTGGCCCTCGGGTTAAAACTTAAATGCGCTGAGCATAGCCGGCACGAAAACAAAGTAATTCAGACGATGTAGTGGTTAATTCCTGGAGTTATTGTGTTGAAGCACGAAACAAGCTGTTGGTGTTTTAAATGCAAATACGGACATGAAGTGAGACAAGCTCAGCATCTGCTCTGACAGAGATGCTGTGCTGCAGGTGTCACACACACTAATCCTTACAGATACTGTACATCCAAACTGCAACTCTCAGTCAATATTATGACCGGACAATAAACATTTAACCGTGTCTGACTAAATACCATAACACTGTATATAACAACAATGTCATTGTGACAACAACAAGTGTTACTGGGGATATCTGATCAAATCAAAATGAAACCAGAAGTCAGGTCACATAGAGGTCAGGTCTAATATTTGTAGTGCATAAGAAAGAGCGAGGTTTACTTTTCAAACAGAATAGAATAGGTTTTGTTTAGCTTTATTTGATCTATTTTGGCCCGAGCTTTTAAAATGTAATTTAAGTCTAGCGCACTATCCTACAACATGATGAAGCAAAAATAGCAATTAAAACAAGATATAGTTGCTACTGAGGGGTAAAACGCAGACATGAAACTAGGCCACATTAATGTACTAACATTACTAATTAAACCAATAATAATCCAAATAGAAAAAGCAACTCCAGATAAATACTGGTCTAAAAAGGCAATTTAGGCAACAATGATATAAATGGATTTCACTCTGTTATTCTAATTTTTTTTTTACTGTATTTGACTGAAGCAAAAACCAACATTGAATGAGCCAACATTAAACATTATTTACATTATTTACATGTCTGAAAGAGCAAACATATCAAAATAAAAATAAAAAGGCGTGTTTTCATTGTTATGCGTCACAGTTTCCTTTTCTGTGCCATGTGTGTATTTGTTATTTAACTGTAGTAATTGAGTTGGGCACAGTATTATGCTAGAAGGTAGAAGCCATCTGGTTGGAAATCAAGGTAAGAGTGATTAAAACATGTAACTGCTGCTCACTGGGTGTCTGCTCTTTAGATCATTCTCTGTGAGCTCCCTGCAGTTCTCACATTAAGTAGCTAATGGAAATATAGCTGCTGTAATTTACATTTATAATTTGGTGCGGAAATGACTTTGTATTGACTACTGTATGTGTGGTTTAAATTTGAATAGCCCTAATTCTTTCATTTGTATATATTGTGGCAATAGGAAGTAATATACTGAGGAGTTCACTTTGAAAGAGTAATTCCATTGACTATTCTATTGACTAAATGTATACTGTATTTAAATGGCTAAACAATATAACAAGGGTATCAACCATATTTGGGCATTTTTGCACTGACAGTTTAAAAAACATCAACAACAAAACAGAACAGAAGTTGTGGCTAAATATTTCAAGGTTGTCAGACGCTAAATTTACATTTCAGTAAGTTGTTAAAGTAGATCTACATGTCAAAAAATCTAAGCAGGTGCTGTGTCAAACTCATGGTCCATGGGCCCAATGTGGCCCGCCACATCACTTTATGTGGCCCACCAGAACTTATCACACATACGGTTGTCCTAAAATGGATGTGCTTTTTTTAAAGAGTATTGTTTCTGAAAGGTTATAATACAGTGGTCAAATTCTGCGATTAATTTAAAATTCTTCTTTCTTGAATTCTAATCAACCCACATCATGGCCACTCAATGGACTGTTAAATAAATGTTAACCCTGTTGGTCACTACGGCCCCTTGCATGGTTGAGTTTGACACCCCTGATTTAACTGAACAGGTGTGGCTGCTGATGAGAGACATTTCACTGCATCCTGTTTATGCTAAACGGTTATTTACAAGCACAAACCAGGGTTCAACAATTAGACTGAGTCATTCAAAGACTGAGAAATAACTCAGCAGAGATTCCATAAACAGCTGCCAGCTACGCTCACAGTGACTGTTGTTTTTTTTCTCTCAAAGTGACGGAGAGTTGTATCAACTCATTCATGCAGCAAATAAAGCTGCACATAAGGGGATCTAAAATTTACTCAAGGTGTTACACCAAGTCTTTTTTTTTTTTTTTTGGCTCTTGACAGCCAGAGCTTGACACTCGAATTTAACACCCTGTGGATTTCACAGGAGACTGAACCCGATAAGTTTGCGACGGCAGCCCAGAAACATGCTACTCACTCAGACATTCGTTGGCAGAGTCCCCAGTCGCCCTGGCCCAGGGTCTGTCCTGGTAAAATGGGTGACACCTCTGGCAGTCAGCTCCCTCTGTGTGATGCTGGCAGGAACAAACCAAGGCCCCGTGTTCCCCTTCCACACACTCACTGGCGTGACCGTTACACTTACACCTAAAGGAAAACACAGGAAGGAAAAGGAAAACAAGACAGTTAAAAACAGGTACCACACACACACAAACACAAAAACCACACAGACACACTTGACTCTGCTGATTCAACCGTATATGTAAAAAAAAAAAGAATACAGAGGATGAAGGAGAAGGAGGAGGACAGAGGGAAGGATAAAGTCAGGAAGCATTTCCACCAAATTGACCTGTCACTTCCCATTATCTTTAATGGGCAAAAGATGGGCAGAGACTAGGAGAGGATTCTCATTTCACTTCAGCAACTGTAGTATGTTTCACTGAAGTCACTTACAGGTACAGTGGTGCAGGAGTGAAATGACAAAAACATGTCAATTTCTGCTTTATCAGTGCTTTTACGTAAGCTGATAAATTATTAAAATGATTTAATTAAATCTGAATAGAAATCTGTATATTGTTGTGAGAGACAAGGATCTTTTTAAGGTGAAAACATTTCACTCCATAGAGTTGATGGATTCTAGCCATTTTAAACATTAGATAATTTGTGAAACTCTTTCCTGCAGTGTGTACAAATGCCGTGATGAGTATCAGCTCATGTCGGTGGATTTAGAGGGTGGATTTATTGGATTGGCTTAAGCATTAAAATGTGTTAATTTTTTTTAATCTGATTTATTTCAGAAATTAATCACCATGAGAAAATCTTTGATTTTGACAGCACTTTCAGGTTCAGTCCAATACAGAATAAATGCACTTCATTTGAACTCTTCCTTCTGTGTCTTTCCTGAGAAGCATGATGGCATGTTGTGTGTGCCGCTTCATGACAGAGTTGCCGACTGTGTCGATGCCTATGATAGGAAACACAGATGCTGAGTGGCAGATTCTGTCAAAGTCAGCCAGCTGCCCTGGATCCAGATCCAGTACATGCCAGCTTGAGGCTCAGACCGGCTTGTTTCTATGTTCACCAGGATGACAAAAGCTAGCATTTCAAAATCAATACAAAAATAAAAACAACAACTCTGTGCTGGAGCAGAGAGCAGACTGTTGGAGAGGAATCATTTCAGCCAAATATTAGGGGAACCTTGGTGTTGTTAACTGTACAGACAGCGTGTTGAATTCCTAAGGTACACCAACATAAACCATACAGCTTTTTTTCTTGTCTATCTTTAAAGTCTGTATTGTGTGATGGTGACGTTGATACTTATGTAGATTGCTGGACTGGGAACACTGGTGTAGGTGTAGAGGCATGTGTCCTTGTATTGAAAGCAGTGCTGTGAAGCAGGCCTCTCCCTCAGGTGTTGTGACATTGATGTGTAATTTGTCATGCTGCAGCTGTGATCCTGAGTGTTTATGACAGGTGTCAGATCAAGTTTATATTCTTTCTGAAGGCTTTATCTCAACTCCTTAATCTTCCACTTCTTCCCGCCGCTCCAGAGTGCAGTCTGGTCCTTGGCACTACGTCCTCTCTTGTTACTTTGAGTAATAAGAAGTTGGAGGACTTCAGCGATAGAAATCAGACAGCTAGGTGTTGTTTTTCTTTCTTTCCATCTTTCTTTTATAATCAGTTTTCTAAACACGCTACCTTATGGGTTCCATGGATGAAGCACGTGGTTTAATTGAATGCTGTTTCTCATTAAAACATATTCTGTTAGATCACCATCACACAGACCCCCTCCCTCCGTCACATCACGTCCATCCTCCAACAGCAACAAAACTCTTCTTTTCACATTTACAGGCATCCATCACCTCACCTGTCGATACCTGTCTAACTTACTCCTCATCCCCACACCACCTCACTCTCTCAGATCCTCTTCAGGTCTTCACCCCCCTCCCTCCTCCTCCTCACCATGGAAAGTAAAGCCTTTCAGTCGTTTTACTCTCTGGCTGTGTCACTCCCGTCCACCAGACCTTCGCAGCCCTGACTCCCTGCCCCTCTTCAAATCACAAACTCTAAAATCTTACTGTTAGGGTTTGCTTATAATTTATAAATCTGCCATCTCACATCCCCCTCTGTAGATCATTCTCTGTTTCCCCTTCACCTCACGTCTTTTATTTTACTGTTTGGTTTAATCCTTCCAATGCATTTTTATCTTGTGTTCTCTTGTGTTTTGTGTATTTCACTGTACTGTAAAGTATACTTGGGTGTCATAATGGAAACTTATAAATTATGATTATCGTGATTGTTGTTGTTGCCATAGCTACAGCCTCCACTGAAGCACTCCACTCTGGTCAGCGAGTGTCCACTGAAGCACTCCACTCTGGTCAGCGGGTGTTGTTTTAAATGAACTATAAAACCAATTGGACTTGACTGAACATTGTGCTGACGTCTAAAGAACTCTGTCTCTCTCCTGTGTACTGCATACATTTGATGCCAGATGTTGGTGTCTGTGTTGGGTTTATCTCATAAAACCTCTCTGGGCAGCCATGTTTTTGTGCATGTGTGCATTACAACAATATTAAAAGTGGAGTATGCAGAAATTTGAGAAGTTGATAGATTTCTGGGTGTTGTTTCACCAGATGAACGAAGGGCCATGTATGGTCAACAGCTCTTAAGACTAAAAGAAGAGAAATGGGGGCAGAAAATCAGTATTCAACGGATTTAAGATTGTTTTGAAATGACCTTGGTGTTTTGAGTAAAAATGGAGGCATCGCTCCCTCCACCAGATGTCGCCCTTGACAACATGCCTATGTAGCCTATACAAAGAACTGCCTCTGAGTAAGAAGATGCTGTTTACGTCTATTATTAATACAAAATCAGACACACAGGGATTTTGGCTGTGTGTGTTTGTGTGTGTGTTTGTGTGTGTGTTTGACATTGCCACCTTAATGTATTCCTCACCTGCCACCAACAGAGAAATCAGAGATAGCATAGAAGTACGAGCGCAAGACTTTCGCATCCTTGAAGAACTCGTCACCAAATGTGTTAATCCTGTCCAATGAGATGATCAGGTCAGAAGCTGTCACCCATTCCTGTGAGGAGACACCAATGGAGACAGAGTCAGTCGCAAGAGAATTTCTGCTGTTCATTTGAAAAGAACCAAATGCTTTATATACGTATATTGGAGCAGTCAACAGTATTAACTGGTCTACAGTCGCTCGCATCCATTTGGCACAGATACAGATACATGCTGGGCCGTGACATGGTATTTGAAGCTCAAGCATGTGTCAAAATGACAACATGTGTATCAACTATGTGTTGAAGAGCGCAAAGATAAATAGTGGGACAGTGACATCATTAGATATACAGTGTGCTTCATTCTGCTCATGCATTTGATGTTTTGTGAAAAATATTTTTTTTCTCACCAGGTCATAACCTACCTCCATGTCTTAACTACCTCGAAAATATTAAAATTGGGGAAAGCAATCATTTGATTAACCTTTAATAATTTAAATAAAATTCCAATGAAGGTTAGTAAAAAAAAGATTTTGGTGTTAAAGTCAGACACATTTTAAAAATGTAACATATGTCTTAAAACTTTTCAAGGCAAATTTAATAGACAAAAATGAAGTTTGACAAAAGGGTGAAATGCACAATAGAAACTAGAACACGTGTCAAACTCAGGCCCGGGGACCAAATCTGGCCCGCGGTGTAATTACATTTGGCCTGTGAGATCATATCAAATGTGTACTAGGGTTGGCCCGCCAGTATACAGCACCAATATACTGGCAGGATTTGTAGTATTAGATGTGTATGCGCTATGTTATAGCACATACATTTTTTGATGTTTTATTTTAAATTTAATTTCTTATGTGTTTATATTATTAAGCTTTGGTTGTTGCAGATTCAATGTTCACACAAAACTAAAGTTTGTTTCCATATGAAAAAAAATCTACATTACATCTGGAAAAAAGGAAAACATGCACAATTGCAATCAATTTTCCAATAAATAATAAGTTTGTCCCACAACTTCGTCCCAATTTTTAATTTTGGCCCACTGTGGATTTGAGTTTGACACCCCCTGACCTAGAACATTACAGCATCACTTCACAATGGCTGACACTTTGCAACACTTCCTTCCCTGGTATGATTTAAGCCTCTCTGTCTCTGTAAAGGTAAAAGGTACAGAGGGAGGGAAACACAAAGAGAAAGTGCAGTCATGGGCGGAAGATAAAAGTGAGGCCATGTACAGCAGGAAAATGACGTGAGTAATCTCTTACCTGTAAACCTACTTTCAAACAAATTACAGGACAGAAACTTTCTGTCAGTTTCTTGGCTTGTTTAGACCAACGTGACAACAAAGAAAAAGTCTGTGATCTGGTGTGTTTTGAAGCTTTCTTCCAGAGGATTTTGTCCTCTGGGATAGTGGGATAGAGAAGAGACAGCAGCAGAGGGACCTCAGTCTCAATTTTTGGTTAAAATGCCAAGACATTGTGATAACCATGGAAACATGTGAAGACAGGTCTCTGATGCGTCTGAGGCAGCTTTTAAAAGTCCTTCATGTTTTTCACTAAATTTGAACGGAAACTGATTTTAATTAAAGATGTGTAGATGGATGGATGGACAGATGGATGGACAGACAAACAGACTGATAGACAGAGAGATAAATGTTAGATACTCTCCTCGAAATTGTAGTCATCTTAAAAGAATAGTTTGTTCAGAGTGTCCACCTCCCTGCTGAAATGGAGATGGTCTTTGGATTTATACCACCAGCATGGCCTGTGTCTGCAGTTTCAAAGGACGCTCTACCCCAGGGTCAAAAGGTCATTGGCCTAATCAGAACATCTGGTGTGGGTATGTTACACATGTGTTCCTGAGGGACTTGACCTCATCACCTACTAAACTGCAGTATCGCCTCTGAGCTATTTTTATTCGTGACTTTTAACAGGTCAGCAAGGAGTAGATTTTTGTTACAAATTGTTAACTGGTAAATTACTAAGGATATTAGTTAAGTATATGGAGCTAAACTTCGAGTAATACTCTCAAATATTCTTGACATTTTCCTGATAAATTCTATCATTTAGTTGGATTAGTCACAAATAAATACATTTTTTTAATTTTTCCCTCTTTCTTTGCCAGTGTGACATACATAACGCCCCCTATAGGCTGGTGTATAACTCGTCACAACTCAGCTTTGAAGTTGCTTTATTGTAGCAAGCATAAGCAGAGTGGGGTGCAGTTGGCCGGCAAGCTATTGTTACGGCTCTTGCTTATCGACTTTGCCCCTGCTTGACATACCTCCACTGGCTAATGGCGTTTGGACAACAGTGAATGATCCTGATGGACTGCAGTTGCCAGGGAAGACAGATGCTCATTCTTCGTTCGGCGTTACACTACCTGGACATGATATGATTTTCATGGTTTATGCGAGTGGCTGTGAATTTCTGTGCAGAAAACAAAGGGAGAGAATACACAGGGAGGATATGAGGTGACTCATCCTGCAAGAGCTGAATGAATGACTTCACATCCATCAGTCTTAGGAAGAAATGTTGTCTTATAATCCAGACTTTAATTCTAAACTAAATCTAAGGTCATGTTAAACCTTTTCTGAAAAGAAATATATACAATACCTCCAGATTCCTTTAAAGGAATCCATTATGGTATATTCAGAAATAAGGGTTTTATTCTTTTCTTTAGCATGTTTGCTACCTCCCAACTTGTTGAACTGCTGATATCTGAAGAACGGCAAGTCAGCTGTGCACAGGAACAAATGAGTTCTGCATAAAGGAAGAAATTGTCTGCTTATGGTTCTTAACAAATGCACAGCACACTTCATTGATAATGTGAGTGTTTATAATGTACACACAGTAAAGTTAATATAGGAGTGAAAATAGAATGAGAGAGATGCAGTTTCTCAGCATGTAGAGCATGAAGAGTCAAACCACTGTTACTATACATTAAACTGTTTGTCTGGACTTCACATCACTATGGTTTGTCTCACGGTAACTGTAAATTTCTGCATATTAGGACATTAATGACTCCCATGTTTTATGGCGACTTAGTTAAGTCGACAAATTGTTCGGTGACAGAGGAGGAACTACACAGACACACACGTCCAACAATGATCATGTAACTCTCCATACATATTTATCTTAGCTTTTCTAAATGGAGAAAACACAGCAATCAGTTGTTCAGTGAGATGGTTTCATCTCATGTCACATTGAAGATTTTTTTTTGTTTAATGTTCATTAGAACTGCTTTTTCTTATGGATGCCTGTTGTAAATGATTGGCAACTTGATGTGTTGAGTACATTTTCCTTACGTTCTTAGTTGTGACATTAGGTTAAACAACCAATCAGAGGTAAAGATGAGTGAGATGGTGAGAGCATATGCTGAAGAAAAACACTTTTCTTCTTATTTCAGCAGATGTTGACTTGTGCCACTCATGTCAACACGTCGACCAAACAAAATACTGTATGAATTGATTCAATCATCTTCTAACTTAACACACAGTGTGGCAGGAGAGCTGGAGCCAATCACAGCAGTGATTTGAACCCGGTACAGTTCACCAGTCAATGACAGGGTCACGTATTCACAAACATCCATTCACACATACACTCACCTACGCTGGAATACCAAGAGAAAACCACACACCAACACACATAGCCTTCATACACACATCATCAATTATAAGGATCTAACTAATGATCTTGAGCCCTCTACCACTTCTTCAACATGTTCCCCCTGTGTGCTAACAAACATTGTAGTGAATAATTATTGTTATTATATTATTCTTGGTTGCCTGCTGAGTGTTTTGAACAACAGTGTCTTCTTGAAACTAGCAACAGAAGACAATTTCACATAAACAAAATAGTGTCATTAGAAATATGTAAACAACAATTCACAATCTTCTCTGCTGTTCAGCTCTTCTGTCTAAATTATATTTAGTACGTTTTATTTTCAGTACTGTACGAGCTAGAGTTTGTAACCATTCTGACTCCAAAAATTATAAAAATGGAAGCGCAAAAGTAGCCGCCCGTTATAAAGGAAGGTCCTTGTTAAAATACATATAGGCTCATTTTAATTTGAGCTATACCAACTTTTATTTAAAGGTACAAACTTGGTGTTAATTGGAAGAAATCCCACCACTGTGATAATCTTGTTGTGTTCAGTTTAATGTGGTCTCGAACATGTTTTTGATCCTGTCTCGTTTCAAGAAATTAGGAAAATGGCATACAGGTCATGACCTGACCTTTTAGTAAGTATTTAAATAATTATTTGACGGCACTGACTCTGATCTGCAATCTAAACGGGCAACAATGACAACTGTGCTAATGAGGAGACATTTAAGACACCAGCAGTGTGTCGTTGTATCTATCACCTCAGCACTAGTGCGTTAACACTTACACATGATAAAAGGTTTGGAATTTATTGTTAGCATTTCAAAATTCATAAAAGCCAACACTCCCATCCGTTTATCATAGAGTACAAGACCATTATCGTATGGAAGAGTTATTAGTTATGCTTGGTAGAACAGTGCTAATTGTGTAAGGCAACGCAGACGTAGCTCCAAATATCACTCGGTGAAGGAAACATTTTCTTAGGGTTAATTAGTAGTGGTCCCATTACTTATTATTTGTGCAAACCACAGCAAAAGCTTAATTAACTTTGATTCTCACTCCCTTGGAATTTGGGCTAACAAAGCTACAATGATGCTGACTTAGGGGTAGACTGAGGCATCAAGTATTGCAATAAGGCAAGTACTACAAAAAAAAACAAAAAACCAGAAAACAGCATGATAATTAAAATGAACAGAATTATTTACAGTATATGCACATACATTCATTTTTGAAATTTAAAAAATAAGTGGTCCAGTGGTCAACTTTACTGAGGGGCTAATAAACCTTATCGCTCACCTAAAATCTCCCCCCGTCTGGCTCCTTCTCTCCCCTCTCAGTGTGTTTTCTTGAACTCAGATGCTTCTGGCTGCAGGCAGTGACAGAAGGGAGCAAAGAGAGTTGTATGCCTCATTCCAGAGTTAATAACTTTTTAATATAATTGCTTAAGTTCACCGTGCCCTCAATATATACCTCCCACCCCCATTTTACTCATTGTCATTCACCACTGCAACTCCAATTTGCCACACAGGGCTGTGAGAGGAAGTGAGTGAGGATGGACCGTCGGCGGGGGAGACAGACAAACTCTTTTAAAGGATGACTGAACAAATTAAATTTGAATTCATACAGCAGCTTTCATCTTCCTCCTGATTATTGAAAAATGAGAGATTCATGAAGTTGACAACTGGCAGCTAAACCCCTCTGATGTAAGCTGTTACGATGGAGGAAACTTCAAACTGCCAGTTTACAAGGTGACTGTTGTTCGTTCCAAATCAAAGCATTTGCCAATGAGAACACAATGCAGTGCACCCCCACTGCACATGACATATTGTAGAAATATACGTACATATATAGAAGATGGTCTATATATATATATATGTGTGTGTGTGTGTACGTGTGTAGACGGAGAGACCTGCGAATGTTTTGCATTGGATGATTTTTTCAATGTAATTCGGCTTTGACCTCTCAAAGTAACATGATGATATAATCTAAGAGCAGTCCATTCAGTGCGTGAAGTCTCCATTAAAACGACGCGCTCCTCCAACGCAATCGCAAGCAGCAATTCCGCAAAAGGGATTAAAATGCTAATAAAACAGGCAGGATGCAATTGCTGTTTTAAGCCTCATGAAATATGCATGGCTCAGTATGAACCATATGCAGACTAAAAGGCAGGCTGACATGCCACCAAGAGAAACTGGGATCATTTTATGTTCAGTTGACAATCCACATGTAAAGAGCAAAGCTTTAACCCTGTCACTCAAAGGCCCGATCTTTTCCTCCCACACGCAAAACACAAGTGAGATTTGAAATTTAGAAATGAAAAGTCTCATTTATAAAAAAACGTCTTTATCAAAATGATTCTGTACTTCGCCTGCAGCTTAAGTCTTATTTAGTTGTGAGAGATAGAAGCCTGGCTACAGTTAATGGTCACAGCAGCTGCAACTGGTTAAACTTTTCTTTTGTCATGCATCTTAAGACACACACACAAAAAAACAACAACAGTGAAATATAATTAAAACATGGAGGGTCTCTTGTGCACCTCCAGGATTTATTCCACTGGATTTCCTGTGTATGTGTAAATGAAATGTTATGAACAATTCCGGGAACGGAAATCTCAAAATAACTGCTCGGGGCATTATCTCTGATTTCATCGACTCTATGAAAAACACATTTTGCTTTAGCAGTGGCATTCAACAAAATCATAGACTGATTTTGACATTTTGTGTGTGTATATATATATATATATATATATATATCCCTGATTACACTCCCAACATTTTCCTGCTCATTTGGTAAATTTTAATTGAGAATCAAAATCAAAACTTGAATCTTGAGAAGCTTGAAATTTTACACTTCATCCCTGTGTTTTTATTTATCTATCTTGAACTTGAATCTGTGGATGATAGCAGATGGGTCGCAAATGTGGACAGACAAGAGAGGACACAATGAGACTCTCTACTGGGCTTATATGTCAATAAATGTATTTTTAAGGTTAGAGAGTTGTATATTGTCATGTATATTTAAGGTTAGAGTGATTTCAGTTATTAAATCACCATCAATATGGAATTAATTTTCTAACAACAGAATTATTATTTTTTCATTAAATCTTGCAGGACAGAAACTGTTTTGTATTTTACGACCAGAAAGACCTTGAGAGTTAGAATTAACATCTGCAAGATTGTTGTTTACACTGTGAACATTCAATCCTTTGAAACTGAGAGAGGAAAAGGAGTGTGTTGTCATTAAAAATTCAGATACTGTTTTGGATGTGATAGAGAGCAAAGACACTTTTAAACAGGCCCTTGGAACAGGACATGACATATTTTGGCATAGTTTTGAAAAAAACATTACTGAATATACAAAATTGTTCTGAAAGTTCTGAAAATTTAAATAAAGCAGAACAAAGAAAATCATCATGTGTGTCTTCCTTTAATTTCTTTAATTCCTGTGAGCGTATAAGGGTTGTTCAACTACACAGGATTTGGTATTACACTGAGTAAGTAAACTGAAACTAAAATAGCAGAATATTTCATTATATTTACTTTTTGTTTATCGGTGCACCCTGGGAATTTCTAATGTGAAACTATGCTGTGGATCAAGCAAGGTTTGGAAACACTAGTTCACAGGTTTATTTTCAAATAAAAAAAGATGTTATTCACCCTCCCATCACTTGTTACACCATGCATAATATATTCAGTAGATACTGTGTGGTGGGAATATCTTTTACTAACATCTGCGCAACATTTCTTTTAGTTTCCTGTCTTTTCTTGTTATTGCAGTATATGTAGTTCAAGTGTGTATGGCTCCACCATATTGATTTAGCAGAACCGCTTGGAAAACATGTTCTTTTGTATTCCCCCTGAACTATTTTTGCATTAAGGCGGATGGCTGGTGCATTGTTTTTCTCCACAGTATCTGTCTGTGCCATCACTTTTAAAATGGGGCTGGGAGATACAATAAGAAAAAATGGTGAAATTGATCCCCCTTCCTTTTTATTCTAATGGGAGAGGAGATCACGGTCAATTATGGGCCTTTTCTTCTTGTTGTTTGAGAGGAAGACCAGGGGGAGCAGTAGAGTGAAGGAGGGAGACTGGCTGGCAGGTCTGCTGAGAGATTTGCCACCCAATCTATGTATTCTTGGCTTATATTGATCTGCCACAGCTTTATAATCAGTGGGTCGATGTCATCCAAAGCACACTGAAATACTGCCAGCAGCACCATTAGTAGTCAGGCTTTAATGCAACCAGGGCTAGTCACCTAGCAAAGAGACACTGGACTCATAATGAGAAGTCAAATCATCTACATTTTCACCTGGCTAATGGGATAAATATAGAACAACATCCATCTGAATTAAAAAGTCAACGATGAGTCGAGGAGTCAAGTTGACGTAATATAGAACAACATCCATCTGAATTAATTTTCGACCATTCTAAAAATCGACCATTCTAAAAATAAACATTCCTGGACCATGTGACTTAATGAAAGCACAGCATACAAGGGTTCAGGTGGGGAAGGAGTTTATACGTCAGAGGTGGAATGGACTAAAGGACAGCACAGAAAGAGGCAGTAGAGGGCGAGACACGGCGGGTGTTAGAGGAGACACGGAAGGTTTTAACGACGAGTAATTAAACCTGCTGTGACGCTTTTTAAAACAGAGGAGGCTGAGTTGGAGGAGATGGACGGAGTTAGACATGAACAAAATCAGAAGTACAGACTAAGTTAAGACAGTCTTACACAGTATATAAAAGACCCGACAGACTGGTGTGTAATTGATCTCAGTGCAAAATTAATCAAAACCAATTTAATATAAAGCAGGACCTCTAGTCTCTACGTTTTGATCAGTCGAATTTCAGTCAAAATTTCCACGGCTTTAGTCGACCAAGACTTTCTTTGGTTGATTACAGCCCTTCTAATTTCATTGTGTGTATATTTATGTTCTTCTTCTTTCACTTCTTTTGTTTTTTCCCATTGCACAGATAAGGCACAAAAACATTGTTGAATTCTTTTTTCTGTGTCTCAATGTCAAGAGGGTGAGTTGGGGGCCACAGTTGAACCACCACACTCTCTGATCCTAATCCCAACACATTATTGTTGACTTTATACTCGGTTTGTGTTGTGCTGTCTTGATGTGCCTTTAAACTGAAATCCCACAGAGTTATTCTAGTCACAAAGATGTTGTTTGTGCAAAGACCAATTAAAGTATCACCCCAGTGGGCTGGATAGGCTATGTATGTCCTGGAACCCAGATTACAGTGTGACATTCTCCCAGCCTGACAGACATTTGTGTGACAGAAAGATGAAGGGGATGGGAAAAAAAAGTCCTCCAAAAGAGAGCGAGCATAAAGGAAATAATCTGAAAAGTTCAGTCTAATTATCTACAAACTACAGAAGTGGGTTGCAGTTATAGCTTCTCATGTAAGCACTTTAAAAATGCTCTCAAGTAAAGAAGAATGTAGAAGAAACAGCAGAGGAAGTGAAGCCTGGTAATATACACTGAGTGGTAGGGGAAGGATGAATGAGGGTATAATGGGGCAGAGACAGATCCATGTGCTCATAGAAACTTCTAGAAATGTCTTTTTGACTTTGTGACTATTACTAAGCCACAGAATTTTTTTTATAAAAATTCTCTCTCTCTATTGTCCCTGCAATACAGGCAGAGCTGAATCCAGTCCAGTGCGCTGATTCCTCTTTCATGGCTGTATGTCGTCTTGCTGACAGCAGCCTGCCACACAATGTGCCTGGTCCGTAGCTGCAATGAGGCTAATCCAATAGTGCACTTTATTTTTATTTTCACTTGCTGCAGATGCACAGGGACCTCACACAGAAGAGATGATGAGAGAATTTCTTTATCCTGCTGCTCAGTGCAGCTTAGCACATACTCGGGAGCCTAGAATGTGGCTCCACCACTTTAGACTTCCTACCCTCCCTCCCCCTTTTTTAAATTGGTTCACCCTCCTGAAGCTGTCCCTGGACTGCTCTATTGGGGGCTGGAGTACAGTGTGTCACCATGTGAGATGGGGATTAAAGGGAGACAGCACTCAACACCCAAGTGTGTGCTGGTACTAGTTAAATGTTTTCTTAGACAAATATATATATATATTTATATATATATGTATATATACATATCAGTTAAAACAGCTTTAAACTGCATGCTCTTCCTAATTCAGTTAATATCAATGCTGATGTGTAATGTGCATGCTCTTCCTAATTCAGTTAATATGAGACATCAATGCTGATGTGTAATTTTTTTTAAACAGTTTTAATTAACTTTTGTTAATTTTGTTAAAATTAATTTACAAATTATTTAAATGCTTGCTACTACACTAAGTTTAATTTTCATGACACTGATAACAGTCTGTACAATCTAGTTACCCCCTGTGCTAGACTTCAGTCAATTTTCTTTCTGCATTTCAGGTAATGTGAAACCCAACATCATTTTTTATTATTATTTTCCAAAAAAAAAAAAAGTAGCTAGTGAGAATTATAAAGGTTTTTTTCTGACCTACATTTATCGACTCACACGCCCAGATTCAATAAAGCGGTAATACATAGGGAGGCTAAGTATTGCATATTCTTCCTCATTCTTACACTTGTGGAGGATCTTGTGTCATACAGTACAGAACGGTGCAGGGTTGTCTTGCATATCCTCCACGTATCCTTTAAAATACACTCTAACTCTTCTCATTTAATGATGTGGAGGTGGACAGCTTCTCTTACAGAGGTGCTGCTTTTGCATTTCCAGTCTAACGTCTACACTATATACTCAGACCTAAGTGAGACAGCAGAGTGTGTTGTCATTGTTATTGCCTTAAAGTGCATTTTGATCATGGTACCAGTGGGTCATCACAACTCTGTGATCGCTGTAGCATGAACCTACTGGGAAGTGATTGAAGGGGAGATTTATTTGAATTAAACAGAAAGTTGCCCTCTTCTTGTGGACTAAGACCTGGAGGTGGTTTCTATATTTTCACTAAAAAACAATAAATATGTTTATGTATGAATGTCATTTGGAAAATAATAAATAAACACTTATTTCCTGGTTGCTCAGTTTAGCCCAATTACTATTTTTCTGTCCCAGACCAAATTGTGGCAGGGTTGAATTAGGGAGACCATGTCCCCTCTGGTGACCCCTGGAGGCAACAGCAGCTGAAAGTGATTTTGCTTAAAAAAATATTGTGCGTTTTAAGAGTGTTGTATAACAGTGATCAGAAACTTGCAGGCCCACAAATATCTTTATAAGTATGAATATTTGAGGATTTGGCTTATGTATATTAAGAAGTATATCTATGCAGATACATATATAGTTACACATAGACGTGATGAAGAATTTTAAAAGATTGGCTGTGGTAAGTGCTTTTTTTACACGACCTTTGGTTCACATCATCCATCCCTCCTCTGACTTGTCCTCAAGAGGCTGCCATTAATTCTGCACAGCCCTCTGCAGGCTTCATCAATGGTAATCACTGCTTACATAAATTTAGATTTGGCAGCTTTGAAAACTTGAAAGAATTCCATCTGTTTGTCCGCAGCATGCTGAATCGAGTGCATATGCTGGGCAGTAGAGGCGGCTGGTGGGCCGTACTTATAACTGCCTGACATGCTCATGTAACCTTACATGACACAACACTGTTATATTGTGCAACGTTTGATGGAATATAATTAACTGTGGCAGAAAAGAAAATCTGACTTTTACCTGCAACACCAAGCTTTGGTCGAAGTTGTACGCACTGGGTCGTCCCTCCAGGGTGGAGAAAGCCACATTTCCTCCACTGAGTGGGGAGATGTCACTGAATTCATCTGTACATAAGGAGGTCCTCTCATCATCTCCCGGATGGATGAAGGCCTTGACATCCTTCCCATAGGTTTTGTCACATGATGCACTATAATACTGGTATGGCAACCAGGGTCCATTCTCCTCAGTGCGCTTGAAGATGGCAAAGCTTTCCGGTCGACTAGTGTAGAATTTCAATCGGACGTAGGTTATCTCAAAGGCCTTTCCTGGGGGGGGAATAAAAAACACATGATTAGCTTTGAATGGTGTCATTGACAGGGTAGCTGGTAAAAATACATTCAGTCCTTGTAGTCTATTGTTAGACTGTGTGAGAAAGACTGCGGAGCGATGGTTTTAGATCCTGAAGCACAGAACAAAACTGACATAATTTCATTAGAGAAGGAAAACAATGGAGAACATGCCTAATTTCCTCTCTCGCTAAGCGAGTTAAATGAATGTCATTCCCCCTGGAGTTGAAGAATAACGCGGATTATTTTTCCATTATCCAGATCATAATAAACCTCAGAAGTAAAACACAGCATCGACACAAACAAGCCAAAAACATCCTTTGTCCTGGTGGAATTGTAACTCGTTGACATGTTAGTGCAAAATCACAAGGTGGAACAACCTTGTACAACATGGTTGAAATGAAACATTTGGTGGATAATGGTACAATTTGTCTTGTTACCAGATGTAGTTTATTATGCAATACTCTAAGTGCCATGAGATAGTGGTTTTCAAAATAGGGGCTGTCAGTGGGTGCCAAAGTAGCCTCAGAAAATTGGAGGGAAGATAAGATATAGATATTATAGATAAATATTTCTTATTTCTTTTTATTACCATTTTTCCTGAGCTGTACAATATGTAAACAGGTGTAACCTTAGATTCTCACATTTTTACCGGAACTCACCCCGTATGGCAGCTGCTAGTTCGGCATGGCAAGGTCATAATCTGTGTAGACTGTTATCAAGCTGCTCTGCTTCTCAAGCTAGTGTACAGTTAGCAAGCACATGTTCTTTAACAATGTTTATGCTTAACATAGAATGTAATAATTATTGAATATTGAGGAATAAAGTAAGAAAATACTTACTTAAAGTTGATTTTTCAGAAGCTAAGTTTTTTGTAGGATACTTGAAAAAGAGAATGAGGAATTAATGCTCTAGTAGATTGAGACATCTTAGGGTTTCAAGTTTCTCTAAAATACCTATTTCTTCTCTTTAGTGTGCAAAAAAGATTTTCTTTTAAAAATGGGTCTGCGCATCTGAAAGATCTGGAGCAAGAAGAAGAAAAACTAGGAATTCCATTTGCAACACTGCTTGGGGATTTAGCAGATCCGACTTACTTGGTCTGTAATTGGTGTTGCATTGTGGGGGAAGAAATGTCTGGCAATTGCTTTTGCAAGGTGCATAACGTTCGGAAGCAGGACTCACCAGGGCTGACTCTGACTTTCCAATGGTAGAGTGAGGGAATGCTTTGCAGGTCATGTAATTGGTGGCTGGATTATCTTCATTTTTTATGAGAAGTACTTTATTTATTAACAGCAAAATGCAGAAATTATCAAGAGAACAATAAAACCACTGCTTACAATACTTGAATTCCTTACAACTCACGTAGTGGAACAATGAAGATTTACTGTAGAACTTTTAGAATCCAGGATTATCCACAGAAATGAGTCTAACATACATAACAGGAATCCTTACACATGGGCCAAAGGTGGTGGGACACTGTTAGTGATTTATGTCCCTCAAGAGACTCACGGGAGAATAAATCAGCAGCACTGAAAAGTATAAGACAGCATTTGACACCTACATTATAAAATATGTTGAGATTTTATGATCTTATTTGGGTATAGTGTGAAAGATGAACTACTTTTCCTTGAACCTCAAGTAAAATACAGCATTAATTCTTTTTCATTTAAGTTTCATTTCCTCTGTTTGTCTAAAGACACTCCGTTTACGAAAGACACTGGAATCAATAGGCTTATGTTGCCCACATGCAGAGTCATATTTCCTGGGTATTAAAACACACACACACAATACCATATCGTTTTAAAAAGGATTAACCAGGCAGGTACAAAAACCCAAATTGAGATCATATGATACAAACAGAAAGACAACTTCTGACACTGTTGTTAAAATCTATATCATTATATAATAAGTTAGAGTCACTGTGCATTTTTAGAATCTAGGATTTACACACTCCAGTACAGTCATAATGGCATCTGTTGCTTTCTCTGCCAAGTCATAGACAGTCAACTCACTTTGCAGCAAAGTCAAATTACACTCTCTCTCTAGGATCCCACTTATAATTTGGCTATCGTTCAGTCCTGGCATGAGAAAAAGTACATTATACCACAGAAGAAGATGTAACATTTGTGGGACATCTTAGTAATGAGACAGACAACTAGTTTCAAGGATTCTTCTATGAATGGAATGGAATGATAATTTATATCTTTTGTTTAATGTGAATTGTACATTATCTTCTGAGCTAAAATTGTAAATGTCTCAATGTGTGTGTGTGTGGCGTTTGGATGTGGGGGTGCATAGGATACATAGTATACAATGATGTGCCGATCTGCAGTATTGCTACATTGTGCCTGCTTTTTCTTTGCTTTATCTTTTTATTTCAAGTGATGGGGACACTAAGGGAGTAAATATCAGTGGACTACAGACCCAGGAGGTGGCAGTTATGTATGAAAAAAAGTTCGTAAACGCAGCTTCATGCCTCCACAAATAATTTCAAAGCAGTTCACAATATACACAGAAAGACACATTAATGAGAACACTATTTGACCACAGCCTGACCACACAGTCTTTAAGAGTTAATAGGCTGCAGGATGTGAGAGAACATCCTCAAAGCCATCTTGACACAGCTGCTCAGGTCAGCCTGTTCTGAGACAGGCACAGACTAAACTTGCCACAAGTGCATGCTGTTGACTCAAATATTTACAATCTGTTTACTTACAGCTGGGATTTTGTCAGATGCACAATAAACTGACTGGATTTATCTCCTCTAATATCATATGTGTCAAAGTTAATTTCATCATTCTTCCCTGAGAAAGACTAATGTCGTCAGTGTGTGCCAATACTGTGGTTTGAAGAGCATCAGACAGCGACAGACTACTATCATTGTCTTATATCTCAAACAGGATGTTGCTTCTCTCCGACTGGTTTCAATGAGAACCAGCTGTAGACAACAGCTCATGCACGTGTGTTTCTCAACAAGCCTTTGTGGGAAAATATCTGACCCCAATTCCTCAACACGCAAAACAGCCTGCACCCCCCTCGTTGCCCCCTTCTGTCCTCATTATGTTTTGTTTACTCCCCTTGAAGGAGTCTTCTTTCTTGGTCTGTTACAGACACACTCTGACCTGGCTGCTTTCTCAGGGCTGTGTTTATCATCTCAGCATTTGTCCGTCTTTTCCTTTAGAGACCTTGTTATGTTTGGCGAGTCACTGGTGCCCCCCCCCACCAGCAACCCAGATGGATGACAGAGCTTTTGGATGCGGACCACAAAAAAGACAAACATGAAAAATCGAAAGGGTATTCATGTTATGAAAATGGTCTTTTTTTAAAGAATGCTTTGAAAGAGTTTTTGGTTGAAGTGTGGAAAGGGGCAAGGGTCATGGTGCTCTGGGTGAAACTGACTTGTGGTTGTGTAGTATTTATGGGAAAGCTGGCCCTTTCACCAAACGTAACACACCAGACATAAAAAATCCCAAAGCCTGAAACATTGTTTGACACCTGCTTACTATTAAAAATCAATATTCCACACTTAACAGACACTTCCTGATCCCAAAGCATTTGATGTAACCATTCATTTCTGTTCAAAGCCCTGACATTTTCAACTTCTGTCATCATTTTGTCCCAGTCTCTTGATCTTTTGAAGCAGAGCTTTGTAAAGAGAACCCCCCAGACCCTGTCGCCTCTCACCTACAGATGAGGAAATATGAGATCAAAACTGTCAAAAAATGTTTAGTTTTAAGCAAAAGCTGAGGTCCCTGCTGAAAGTCCTTGTACAGTATTGAGCAAAATATTGAAATAGTGTAGAGGTTAAGATGCTAAAATATGTCGGGAAACACATACCGGGACTTCTTATATCTACACTTTCTATTATTTTAAAATGTTGTCAGTGACATAGGAACAGACACAGACGTTTTTTTTTCTTTCCTGGCGACGTTTTTAGGCAAAGCGCCGTAGACCTAGCATTTAGCTTCATCAATATGGCGATTACAGTTGGAGAGTCGGACTTACATAAAAGATGGCTGTCTCCTGGATCACGATCAGGTACGAATTGACTTGTCGCTTTAGTTCCGTACATTGACCTAACAAGCCAATAAAAGTCTGTGTACATCCTGTCGCTGATGCCCGGTTATTTTTCGTTAAAAGAAAAAGCAAACAGTTTAGTTAATTTTCGCACTAATATAAAAAAGAGACGTTTTTGAAGTTGCTGAGATTTAAGAGTGCTGCCATTTTGACGGGTCACAGTAAGACAAGCACAGGTGATTAATTAAGGTAATGATGGTGACTTTCTGTTAACCTTTGGAATAAACAAATACATTGCATACATTTTAGTCAACGTAATGACGCCATATTAGACTATATTTAACAACAGGACTTCGACAGAATATTTTATTGTGAAAAAGAAGAAAAAAACGTAATCTGACCAGAATGGCTATTAGCATATTTTTGATGTCCTTTGTTTTCGCTTTTAATGTGAAGTTAGTGCCTGCTTCTACGTTCTCTAAAAAAATTAAAAAATGTATCTAATTATTTTTTAATTAGATTAAATTGATTTAATTATTTTGTACCATGTCAATGGTAAAGGAATCCTACTGAATTTGACATGTATTTTCATGTTGCAGTTGAGTGCTTCTGTTATGTAAATTGCTGTTAAACAAAAAAGTAAAAACTGTAGTAGTTTAAAAAAAGTAAAAGTTAAAAATGTAGTAGTTTGACACCTAAGAGTCATTTTTGCTGTTTGTTTTTTAGGTTTCAACCTGCAACAGAACAAAGTACTTCCCAGGCCAAAGCAATATTGAGGCAGTAAAAAGGTAAGTCAAAAACCTCTAAGAAGGATGCTTACATTTCAAAAGATGTTATATTAAAGATGTTAGAGGTCTAAAACTTCTTTGACAAGTTTATTGTTCGATTCTTAACACTCTAACGACAGAAAGTCAGCACAGATTTAGAAAATGCACCAAATATAATTTGATGTGATGTGTTTATATTTTTTTTTAGAGAAATTGCTTTGTTCTGTATTGTTTGCTTTTACCAGAACCTTTTGTCTTACCTTCTCGTTACTAAATAGAATTCACACCAGTAAGAACTGCTTGTAACATTTTGTTTGTTAAAAAATTTGTTTGTAAACTGAGAATGCAGACTTTTGCAGATAAATATTTGTACCAATTGAAAACCACCCAATGACTCCGTTGGGTGCTTCACAACTATCTTGTGACTCTGAAAGTTAAAGTGTGTGGTGTGGTGGTGCAACTTTGAAGACCGAGGAAAATATTTTAATTGGTAACTTAATGTGGTTATTTTGAAGTTTTACAAAAATCTAGATCTTAGTCACTTTAGTGTAATATTTGAATATTTGATTGGTTCTTTTGCAGTGAGCATTAAACTCTGATATTAAACATATATCTAGAGGGTGCTACTCAATATTTACTTTGAAGCAGATGATGATTTGGAATGCAAGTTATATGTATATATATTGTTGTGGTATTGCAGCTGAATGTTGTCAATGAAACTCTTCTTGGCATGATCATATTCTTCAAGAGCATTTTTTTACTTTTAGATATACTGTACATTATACCCTACCCTATGTGTTTTCTCTATGTGAAGAAATAGTATGTGATACAAACGTTACTTCATGTTGTTTACATGTATTTGGTGTATATACACTAGGCAATTTATTGTTTTCACAGCCAGATTTGAGCAATTTGAATATAGGCAAAACAATTAGAGTAAATAGCAAGGGAATTGCTGGATTTTAGCCTCTCTATGCAAATTATAAAAAAAATAAAAAAAACAACAAAAACAGAAAACAAACAATATACATTTTATTTAGTTCAGCAATAAAGAATAGCTGGGAAAAAATATTTTTCCGGGCCACCACGATTCACTGTGAGCTCTAAAGTCAATGTTAAAGAATCATTTACCAACGCTCAGCAAATAAATGCAAATGTAAAAGGCAATTTAATGAAAAAGAAATGTATAGCTTCTTTGTAACCTTAATTGCCATAATTTAATTCAGTTCCGGTGACAAATGTGGTCAGTTTCTTATTTCAGCACTTTTCCAACAGCCTAGTAATGAGATAATGAGGATAATGGCTCAGGCTGGCCTCACAGAAGTTAGTGAAAATGTTTTTGAATGCAAATTTTATATACAATACGCAATGGCTAATGTATGTTCCCAAAGGAAAAAAGCAAAAAGAAACATTGGGCTCAATATTGCTAAAGTAATACAGTGTTATCTGTGTAATGCATTTCAAGTACATACAAATTGTTTTCATTTTACAAGAACAGTCAAATATTCCACTTAAATGTTATTAGCAGTGAATAGTTACAGTACTTGGGTTTCTATGACGTACACTGTTGCCAATGCTTCAGAATTGGATCAGACACGCCATAATAGTCTACTTGTCTTCATTAAAGTACTCTAAACAATGTCTAAGGTCCTTATAGTTCATAACATAAGCCCCTCATAAGGTTTTAGTGCTAAATTTATTGGCGTTCTATGCTGAAGTCAGCTTCATTTGAGTAATGACACTGTCGGCAGTGCTCAGCATTTCCCTCGTCAATGTACAGCCTGACCAAACAGAAAGAATGCTATATCCTTTTACAAAGGATTATGGACAGTCGTAATATCATGTAATGTTATTTTTCATAGCAAGACTTAACAGCAGTGTCAATCTGTTTACAAAATCAAACTAGCATCAACAGAGTTTTAATAATGTACCTAGAATATTGATTGTCCACTAGATTTTTAAACCTTGTTAAAGACACATCTGGGCTAAACATCTGACACCTTGCTGGTTCTTTGTCATTCTTTACTAGTAGTCCTGTTATTTGTGTAGTACTATATAATAGCTGACTGTATTTCTCACTGGTGATTTTAACAACCTACGAGTGTCCAGATCAATTAAGACAAAAAAGTGGCTACAGCATCATACACCCCCTGTAACACACTAAAAATGATTGAGATTTATATATGCTTTTATAGTGCAATGGTGTCAAAAAATTGTCTGAATTTAAAAAAAAAACATCCTTCACTGCATTCCTGTTTGACCACAGGTACAGTTGAATGTCTCAGTAACATTTCATGTTATTGAATTTATTAAATTCATCAGACGTGTTCTTGTGGCTCTGTGCTCTCTGCACACTTGAGCCATGACTGACGCCATAGAACACAGAAGACAGCATACAGTAGAGCTGTGATTGAATCCACACCTAACACAGCGATAAAGTGAAGTGAGGATGTCTTAAGTGTGGCAGAATGGTTGTCCCTCAAAAATGTTCACTTCATCAAATCTGGCTCTTTGGAAAAAGCCTGGACACCCCGAGATTATAGAGGATGGATGGTGAAATTAATGTAATTTTTAGGGCGCTTAATTTTGAGTAAGCGCTATTAGTTATAAAATTGAATCTGATTAATTAAATAAAATCAAATAATATGGTTTATGAATGAATTTTAGCATTCCTAGTTTACATTACCAACATGTTTTAGCATCTTCATAGTTACTTAAGACTTCAATTTGTCCTCTTATGTGCTTGAGTGGGAAATGTGAAGTGAGAGATATTTAAACAAATAATTTTGCATTACCAATAGATTTAGCAAGATTAAAAACAGTGTGATTCAAAAGACTAACATAGACCACAGAAGGAGAAGGAGAAAAGCACAATATTCAAGCCGCCCCATATTTATACCCAGAAACGTGGAAGACTGGGAAGTTTAATAGATTAAAAATTGAGACAGTGTTAGAACCAAAGTTTGCTGTGATTTGAAAGTACCATAATGAAACTGGTGGCACTTAAGTAAAATACATATAATTGGCTTAAACAAGGGAAGATTTATTTAGATGAGCCTTTTGTTGAGTTGCATAAGTCTTTCCTGGCCCTGGCACTCACTGCATGTCAAGGCATCATATAACCCCAGACTGAACTGTTTAGTCTTTGAGGAACATCTGTTTTCTATTTAACATTTCCACATCAGTGGTTTTGTAGTGCGTGAAACAATATAATTCATCACAGACAACACAAAGCTTTGATTTAACCTACACAGAGAGACTGTTTGTTTTTAGTAAAAAAAAAAAAAAATTCTCATCAGTTTCTAAACACATTAGTACACGAAAAAAAAAAAAATTCTCATCAATTTCTAAACACATTAGTACACATACATTAAAATAATATATGGAAATATAGTATTATGAACACTAGAGTAATGATATGTATACATATCAAATGTCCAACTACCATGTCAGTTTAAGAAAGTTAGACAGAATGTATGCAGGACAATGAAGGAGGGATGATTTGCTGTGCTCTTACCAAGATGCAGGGTGATGTTGACAGAATTGGGGTACTGGACACCATAGAACATGGACTGGCTCTGCCACCATGTGGGCTCATCATTCCTGTGGAAGTCTGTCAGAAGGCTGGAGTTGTGGCTCAGTTCTGGGTCTAATGCATTGCATAAGTGGCATGAGCGCGTTGAGCCTGTCTGCATGCAGAATTCCTCGGGTGGAGACCCGCACACGTTTGACACTTCCACGGTGCGGTTAAAGGCAATGTTTTCAAACTTGGGCATGCAGCGGCTTGGGACGCCCTCCTCGTCATAGCAGGAGTCCATCGCTGCCCAGACAAGCAGGTGACAGTTGAGATGAAATGAAATCAGGAAAACCAGAAGATAAGACGTCATAGCACAATATGATTCCATGTCTGTGAGAAGTCAACTCACACCTAAACTCTCATGCAATACTTTGACACAGTGTATGTGTCGAAGGATTTATGGTTTAAGAAAAATAATCCAACCAAGGAAAAAATGTCCAGTTTGAGAGCTGTGTCTTTGTGCTCTCTCTTTCCTGCCTGTTTAGGACTCCAACATGTGTTCTCCCTATGTGAGGGGGAACAAAGTTTTTGCAGGAACTCTTTTACTAGGGGCAGCAGGAGGGAGATGGGGGCGGGGCAGGGATGGGTGGGGGTTACAACATCAAAAGACTGATCCTATAAGTTCTCCATCTGCTGGTCGACTTGAGCACTACATCACTAACACCTTCCAGATTATCATCCTGGAGTATCTACTGTAAATGAGAGTCTGGAAACACACCTGGACATTACATTTATAGCTCTGAATATTATCTTTATAGCAACTAAGATACTTGCCAGATTGGTTGGACGAACAAAAGGTTTTACTGACTGGTGATTCAGGGAGGTAATAAGAAGGGAAAGGTTTCAGCAGCCGCAGGTTATCCTCATAAAGGGACGGTGAGCATGATTTTTTTTTACATAAATATATAAACATGTACAGTAAGTACATGAGTCAATTAGATACTATTCACTGTGATCAGGTACCCTATCACCTCACCAATAGCAGCACACAGCATTCTGGAGGAGAAAAGAAGATATTGGGTTCATATAAATATCAGCAGATACTCTAAGTTGCAGTATCAGTATTGCTATCTAACCAGCCCTAGGTTTTACTTACAACACCCTCCCTGACACAACCCAAATTGGCATTGGGGAGTAGTTGGAGTTGAATCTTGCATCTTATAAATGCAACACCTTGGTCTTTTTTATGTCGCATGTGTTTGATTTTTTAATCACATGCCTCCAAAATCATATGGCTTCAGTGGAACACATTTCAGATGTCTATTGTCTGCCCATAAATCTTAACACTAATGATGGTTGGCTGGACATTATGATTATCAGTAAACTCCCAGTGATGCAAGATTGATCTGTATGGTGTAATTTTTTTAAATAAATTTGCCAGTTCAGTTTCGGCAGTAGGACTTACTCTGTCCTAAAAACATTGAACTGCCATCATACGTTTTTAATACAACAATGTAGCACTAGGTGATTTCTTACCAATGCTGTGTATGACTCCAGTCCAATCTCTGTTACTGATTCCATTTATGTGTTGACAGTCATCCAGACACTTGGTGACAAAGTGGTGCTGTAGTTGGAATATTTATAGAATAGATGTTAAATAGGGTGTTTGAAAATGAGAAAAACATTAATAAATGACAGCAACAAGAAAAATGTTCTTCTTGGAGACACTGTGTGAAACACAGAGCGACAGGTACTGTGGTCAGACACATTTATCCATATGTTCATTTATGATCCCAGTATAGATTTACTGCAAAATCTTTTTTTTATCTCATTGTGATTGCCTTGATTTATTGGGGATCTTCCAGTACTTACAGGCACATTGTAAAAGGAACCACATCAATTTGCAATGAAATCCTCTGCTGGCTGTGGATGACAGCGTACTTGATTTCAAATCTCTTTGGCTGGATGTGGATCAGTCTCTTTGATGAGCAATCTAATGCCTCCACAAACAGTCTTTTATTTATTAAGCAGGTCTGTTATTTCATCACCTGCATAAAGACAAGTGCTCTGACGAATCAGCAAATTAAGCATTAAATGCTCCTGCCACTGAGAACTTTGAAGAGAGGCACATAGACTAATCATCGGATTGAATTAATTAAATTTTTTTCCCAAGAACAGAGACATTTTTTTTTCAACTTTAATGCTCAGCTCAGTTCATGAGTTGACTGTATAAAGTCAGAATGGAAATCTCTCACAAATTATCTGTACAGACAAGTTTGCCTAACTGTGACAGAAAACAGATTTTAACCACAGAGTATCTGACACAGTTAAAGTCACTGTGCTGCAGTCCCTATAAAGAATAGTCTCTTTAAATGTCCAGTACCAATTAATAACTTGTAGAACATAACAGTAGATGTAGTTGCAGGGATCTAAAGTCATATACACAATGTCTTTCGTTGATCTTGTGTTCATAACGTGCAATTTAGTACATCTTCAGGAGGATTGTGGATGCCTTCTCTAATTCATAAAATGGGCTTGTGATACTGGAATAGTAATAGTGGAAACTGTAGGGGCGCTGTTGCTCACTATAGCTCATGTGCACCCATAAAAAGAACAGCAAAAAAACAGACAACGACAGATCATCTACAGAATTAGTGAAACCAACACTGCCCTCTAGCAGATGTATAGCTGAACAGTCATATGAGACGTAAGGAACACATGAGAGTATGTTAGCCATCTGAAGCTATCTGCCTGATTTTGCTGAGATTCATCAGTTTTTTGCCCAAACCTAATCTGGGTCTATGCAAAAGTTGTGACGATATCAGAGTGGACAAATTTAGTTTCCAATTTTTTGAACTAATCAGACAGATGCCTTTTAATCCCTGTGATTTTTACCTTTCTACTCACATCTTACTTCACCAGTTCCATGTAATACTTGAACCTCCACTCTGACCTACCACAATCTTGAGTCCTAGTCCCTCTGCACCTTACCTTTCATTTTTGTCTTAGTTCCACAGATCCTTAAGCCCCCACCTGCCACCCACTTCTTTTATGCTCAGGATTTCTGCAGCTGGTTGTCATAGCATGGAAAGCCTGTTGCATCAAGACTAGCATGTATGAGGCCTTTTTTTATGATGGCACAATGTGGTAGCGATGAGTTAGACTTTTAAACAGTGATTTGATGTCACAGCTGTCAGCGCTTAACTAAGCAATGCGGGGGGCTGCTGCCATATTCCGACAGGGAACGCAATATCTGACAAACTAATGAGCACTGCACATGTGCCGTATCATCACAGGAATTTTCTGCCATCACACAACCCATGAATGAGTTTCCTGTGCTGACAAATCCCTATTGCAGCCATGTATAACAACCCTGTTTGTGCTGTGTGAGGAGTTTGGTTACAATATTGATTCACACAGCACTAAAACAGTACCAGAGCAGAAATGGCCGGCTGTTTACAGTGGTTGGTTTTTTACACCATAATTGTAATAAAAAATGGATGGAGACGCTGTATATTATTATTTGTCCCAAATCACATTATCTTGCAAATATTTTATATAAGCTACGTATAAATATTATAAAAAGCCATAAACAGTTATTTATTGATGTTGTAGCATATTTCAGCATTTTCTCCCCAAACTAAAATGTTCCATACATTCATTCAGACAGAAGAAAGCCTGTATATTCGAGTGTCTATATTATCAGTTTTATCATTACATTCTTACCAATGTCCCAAAGCTGGGACTAATAGATTAGAAATTGGGCAATAACAGATGTTTGTCATACAGAAAAATAATTGGTCTGAAAGAAACAAATGTTGTTCATAAAAGAATCCACAATCATCTGTCATTTCTAATCTCTGCCAAATAATGTAACAAATGAAATGTGGCTCTCAAGCATTGGTGGCATACTAAAACATTTCTTCCGAAAATTGCTTTTTACTTTTTGTAATTCTCTTATTCCAGTATAATCAAAGTGAAAAGTACCTTTCTACCTTGCTACATTTATGTGAAATAAATGAGAGTAAGAATTCTACTGAACTCAACAAAACATTTATTTTTTACATATGGAAATGGCATAAGACATTTGGCATGCAACTTGTTTAGTCTCACTAAAACACAAAAGAAAAACGAGAGAATGCTGCCTAATCAGCATCAACAGTGATAGCAAATACTTCTTCCCTGTTGTTTTACACGACCTGAAGTGGGTTCAGGTGTATTGAGGTAACAGGGCATCATCATGTTGCCATTATAAAAATGTTATTCCATTTATATTGGTAAGAGCCAAGGAATGAAAACTGCTTCTTGCATATTTCTGCGTTTTCGGTAAAGGGATTTTATTGTAATATGTAACCTATTTGATCAAATCAGAATATCCTCGGACTTCTGATAACCAATAAAAGTTTATGTAAAGAGATTATAATAATCAACTACAATGACAAGGTATTAAAGCACAGAGCAAATTATTGACTGCATTTAGGTACTTCTTGTGTGCTAATGACCTGAGCCCATCTTGTAAAAGTTGCTCTTACTTAGAGGCAGTTGTTAGAGATCTTCACTGCAGAGTTCTGAAGGTAATTTAACATTTAATTTATTACTAATATAAGTAAATTACCTTTGCTCATCAGCAATTAGTCAATAATGTGTTAACTTACAGTAATTATTTTTTCAATGAGCGAAATGTTCAATTATCTTGCCTGACACACCCCTTGTGGTAGTGCTTGTATCGTTAGCTAACTGGACAAATTTGTGGTGCCCAAAGTGACGGTCAGACCAACCTAGGGGGCGAGAGGATACTGATTGTATTATACCACAGTTGGGAAATTTGACTGAAAAATTAAGTTGAGTTTGGAAGCAAAAGCTCTGAATGTTTTGAAGTCTAGGGGCTGGGTTAAAGGCCTACCTACCAGAGGGTGAGAAGTGAGAAACACACCTGTGTCTTTTGTTAAGCAGCAGTGGGAAATGGCTTGCAGTAAAAAAAAAAGTAGATTTGTATGCACGCCGCTGAGATTATTGCCATAAGTGCTGGATAATTTTGGTGGAAAGCATGTCACAGAGTTGGAGAAAGCCATAACTACCTTTCATTTTATGTACACTGGTCGTTTATACCTTGTTCTCTCTGTATCAAACCGAACTTCGCTACAGCAGAGCGTATTTAATGAGCTCCATAAAACTTAAACCTTTGACTGTAAACTCTGTAATTAAATGAGCTGTGGACTGAATTTTAAGCTTGATAATTGAGTTTTTCTAACAGTGCTCTCATAGGTGCATGCATTTCAGGTCTAAAGTTTTACATTAAATTTAAAACTTCTTTCACTTATTAAATAACGATTTTCTCTGACACCATCTATTGTACTAATTTACCAACAGTTTGTGCATATCTAAATGTTGTGAAGGTATTAAAGTAATGCACAGGTCTTTTCAGCTGCTTGATATAACGCTCACAAGTGAAAGTGAAGGGAATTATTTGTCATTGTGACACAGCACACCACTGCACGCATAACGAAATGTGACCTCTGCTTTTAACCCATCACCAAATTGTGCAGGGGAGCAGTGTGAGGGGACGGTGCCATGCTCAAAGCACCTCAGCGGCAACTGGTGGACTCAAACCTGAAGCCTTCTGGACCCAAGTCCGCTTCCTGAAACACTAAGCCACCACTGCAGTACTGTATGAAGCCAAATGCCTTCAGTTTGCCTTCAGAGGTTAATATTAAATATTAATATAATATAAAAATGTAAATCTCAGCTTTGCTAAAACAGAACAGAATAAAGACATTGATTTAACAAGTTTAGTCTTTTCTAAAGTTGGTTGAGAGTAGAATATATGGCTCCATGACAGCCCAACACAAGGGTGCCATCAAGTGAAGAAAACTTGTGTAAAAGATTTAGGGAGCTGAATGCTGGACAGACACCCTGTAAAGAACCAGGGATTGTGGATATTTATTGTGTCTGAGCTGTTGTTAAGCTGTTGTCACTGGGCTCCTGAATTTGCAGCTTCGTCCCTGCTCTTGCATCCTCCAGAGATCCTTCCCTTTATTGTAATATCAAAATGGCACATTTTCAGGCTGACGGTAGTGAAGACCATATTTTCTTATCTTTCTGTCCACCCTTCTTCTTGAACCCAACAACTCTTTATTCTAATCACCCTAAGGTTTAGTAATTAGTGGACTGTTGATTAAAAAAGGGCTTTGGAGAAAAAAAATATCCAGCAATTACCAAACACATTAATCCCCTTCAGTGGCTTCATTAAAATGCTCTACGTAGCCTGGCTTCAAGTTTTACATTTAAATTTGACTCTGAGAGTTTACACTGCAATTTGCACTTTTAATTTGCACCTACCTTAATTGGATATAGCTGCTTTGTGCTCCAGTTGGTGGAACTGCTGCCCTGTTCTCTTCTTAAAAATTCCCAGAATTTTAGGAACTATGGAGACAGGTCCAAATCTGCCTTCCAAGCCCCCATCACCGTTGTTAATTCATGTTGAAAATTCTCAATTCTTTCTACTAATTCTGCTACAAGAAGCTGCACATTTACTGTGAAATGAAGAAAACATTTCTTGCGAGAAACTAAATTATTTTGGCTTTGGAGGTGGGATTAGTTGGCACGACATCCTAGGTGTGAAAAAGCAAGAATAAATCTCAATGTGCTGTAGAAATCAATTTTCCCTTCCAACAGGAAGGGAAACTTTGCTAATGGTGTC
>NC_024320.1:20523764-20533688 GCF_000523025.1 Cynoglossus semilaevis | reverse complement strand
GTATTTTAAGGCAAAGTAGTGTATTTTAGTCATATAAAAAAATAAAATTATTGACTTACTTAAAATCTCTCACTCTAAGACATGATCATAGTCAAAGCACTTCATTTTTTCTCAAAAAACATTACACAGTCTAATATGCCCTTTAAGCTGATAGACAAATGCTCGCCCTGAAGTCTTGATTGATCTGGAATTTTGCATCCAATTTTTTTTTTTAATTTTATTTTAAAAAATGTTTGATATATTAGTCATAGGTTTTGGCTGCCTCAAATATTTTTTCTAACCAGAATTTCAGTTTTAGTTTTGCTGATGTTGTGTGCAAACAAACTTCTATAGCTAAGAAACCCTGGAATCCTCAGACACGTATCTATAAAAGTCAGGTTTATCAGACTGTCAGACCTGAAGATGACCCCATGTTTGGCTTGTTTTGTTTTCTCCATAGGACTTTCTCACAGATTTGATGATGTCTGAAGTGGACCGCTGTGGAGAGAATGAGCACCTAATCTTCAGAGAGAACACGCTCGCTACAAAGGCCATAGAGGAATACCTGAAACTGGTGGGGCAGAAGTATTTGCAGGACGCCCTTGGTGAGCCTTCGCTTAAATCAAGAACACTAAAAAAAAAAAAGAGAAAAAGTCAAGAACACTAACAAACAAAACCATAGTAGCATTAGTTAGAAGTAGATTGTTCTGTGTTCTGTCAACAATTTTCTTTACCTCAAATCTTTACGAGTCGTATTATTTTGGTTACTTTCCTTCAGGTGAGTTCATCAAGGCCCTCTACGAGTCAGATGAGAACTGTGAAGTCGATCCATCCAAGTGTTCATCAGGTGACCTGCCAGAACACCAGAGTAACCTGAAAATGTGCTGTGAGCTGGCTTTCTGCAAAATCATCAACTCCTACTGGTAAATATTAGAATGTACATCCACACAAAAGACTATTCTCTCCTGACAAAGGTCCTGCAGTTGTTGCAGTGTCAGCAGTACTGTTGTGGCCACTGACAAAATTAACATTGGGGTTCATGTTGACTTTAGATAACATTAAATTCAAATCTATTTATATAGTATTTTTTTTACTCATCTTTCTAACAATGTTCAACAGAAATTCGATTAGTTGTGATCTATCATTGAATGTAAAGAGCAAACCCGTGGTTGCAGCCTCTTTTTTTCTTACACTAATCTTAATAGGACGGCATTTGGAGTGGAATGGCCAGAGGTTTGGGCAAGCACCAAAAACTGCTTGCTTCCTTGGCCCGGTTATAGCATCCCATTGCTCGTGTCCCATTTAGTGCCTGGCATGATTTTCAAAGTTTGTTTGTGTTTAACAAAAAGGATTACATTTTTTTGTTAAATGTTAAAAAAAATGGTTTAAGTCATTTGCCAGTTTATGTAGTTAAATTTAAGTTATGTGCTTATTATTCTCGTACCACATTTTCTAAAAAATAATATTTTTGTTGTTTTTTTTCTCCACAGTGTATTTCCACGAGAACTAAAAGAGGTCTTTGCATCGTGGCGGCAGGAGTGCAGTAACCGCGGCCGACCAGACATCAGCGAACGTCTGATCAGCGCGTCTTTGTTTCTCCGTTTTCTCTGTCCAGCCATCATGTCCCCGTCACTTTTCAATCTGATGCAGGAATATCCCGACGACCGCACGGCACGGACGCTCACTCTCATCGCCAAAGTCACCCAAAACCTGGCCAATTTCACCAAGTAGGTTTGGACGACGCACGTGGACGTACACATGCAAAGTGTTGAATTATGGGAATCGTCTGGAGTTTTAATTGTCTCTCTTCTTTTAGATTCGGTAACAAGGAAGAGTACATGTCTTTTATGAATCAGTTCCTGGAAAATGAGTGGGCCAACATGCAGCGCTTCCTGCTGGAAATCTCGAATCCAGAGACAATCTCTAACACTGCGGGCTTCGAGGGTTATATCGACCTGGGGAGGGAGCTGTCCACACTGCACTCCCTCCTGTCTGAGGTGGTGTCTCAGATGGACCAGGTACTGAGAAAAAAAAAGTTTACTGCTACATTAATGTCTGTGTTTTATTGATTAATGTTAATAACTTCTGCCAAAATTATTTTCCACTCAGTTGAACAGAATGCTACAAAATTTAAATTGCACAGCAAAGACGTTATGGTAATTATCTGACATGAAATCAATATTTTATTACTGCGTTACATAAAGTGTGCCAGAAAGCACTGGGGAGCCACGGAGGCTGAGTGAAGAACTTTATTGGATTTACCAAGACATTCGTATTAGCCTCAGAAGCAAATGCACGTGTGTAATAATTAAGAACAGGACAGACAGTGGATATTTCTCTCTCCCAGAAAAAGTCATTTAAATGAAACAGTATCGTCTATTATTATATGGAAGTCAATCAAATTACCCCAGCCTGATTCATCATTGATTGTGTTTTCTGAATTAGAAAGTCTCCTGACGTGGAGTCAGTAACGTGTGCTTTGTATAAAAAATAAACCAAATGACAGCTGTATAAACCAACACACCATATACTTGAACCTGAATCATACCTGTTTTTTCCAGAGCGGCGCCTCAAAGCTGGGTCCTCTGCCCAGAATCCTGCGTGAAGTAAACACCGCTCTGTCGAACCCTTCCAGTGTCCAGACGACATCTGGACAGTCATCAGAGCACCTGGGCTCCTCGTCTCCTCCTGAAGCCAGCTGCAGCATCTCCTCCGGTCTGCAGAAGATGGTGATAGACAGTGACCTTTCAGGGTAGGGAAATGTTATAATTCTCTGGCAATTCATATCCAGTTAGACACACATTTGAATACATTGAATATGTTTGTGACCTTTCTAAATTTATAATTACCTTTGCCCTTTTTTTTATTTGTATTGTGCAAACTGTACAAACAAGGTACTTTCATATTTAAACTCCAAAGTACAAGGTTTTGTTGACTTTTTAAGACTCAATATTGACATTTTAAAGTTCCTGTCAAAATGCATGTTCAACGTTAACGTTCCTGCCTTTTGTCCTCTTCAAGTCAGTGAGTGTGTTTCCCTGTACCTCCAACAGCACCAACAGTCTCAGCATCACTTCTGCTTTATTACATCAACATTTTTCTTCATGTCTCCAGGGAGTAAATATAACCTCATGTCACTGATCTACAGTCCTGGCAGAAAAGTAGCAAGGAGAATGTAAAAAAGGCACAGTGACATGGGGACAAAAAAACACAAATGTTAGGCAGAAATGTAAGCAAAAAGAGAATCTGCGAGAGTGAGGAGAGAGAGAGAGAGAGAGGGAGAGAGAGAGAGAGAGAGAAATACAAATATACAAATGTTACATAAAAGTAAAAGAGGAAGAGAAAGATCATCTCACATCTTTTACTCAATATTTCAACTAATTTGTTAATCTCCGTTTTTTGAGTCTTTGCCCTTTAACTGATTATATATTGACTTGTACTTTACGTGTGTGTGTGTTAGTTTTGTAGCGTGTTAATTAGCATGTGAGCTCACCATTCTTTTCCTACTGTAACCCTCTAGTGTAGTCAATAGAGCTGACTGGGTCGTACAGATGGAAAAAGCATCTGGAAGACTACATGCTTTGTTTTTTTTTTCTATCTTTGAATTACAGTTTTGTTAACCTGCGGAATCTTGGCTAATTAGCCAAATTACACATACAGCCACTTTGCTAATGATGTCATAGCAAAAACACCCATGATAGAATCTTAGTTGTAACAATCACGTGACAAGTACAGTATGTCATGATCTTTTGTTATTTCTCTGATCTAAGACCATAGCCAAGAGCTCCCCCTACAGGCTATATCACAGATAATGTATGCAGCTTTTGAGGGAATACCATTAAGCTAGATGTGAAACAGGTACAAAGTGTAACGCCTATTACTACTACTCAGCTCTAATGCATGGTATAAAGCCGTCAACTTTTCTCCGCATTTATTTGTTGTTCCTTTTTTTTCCAGATTGGTGGACTTCACCAGGCTACCATCCCCCACTCCAGAAAACAAGGACATATTCTTCGTGACACGGAGCTCAGGGATCCAACCTTCCCCCGCACGCAGCTCCAGCTACTCAGAGACAAATGAGCCAGACCTTGGTATGGCCAATGGCAGCAAAAGTTTGTCAATGGTCGACCTCCAGGACCCACGCAGTTTGGAAGGTGGTTTAGGTCCCAGCACCTCGGACGTCTTGGGTGAGGGGTCAAGCTCTGGTGCTGTGTGGTCAGCCAGAGTGCCGCAGCCTAACATGATGGGAGGCCCCAATTTGAGGAGGCCAGGCCAGACACCATCCACCCCTGTCACAGAGACCACACCAGGGCGACCCGCCCAGTTACTTGCCCCCCTTTCCTTCCAGAATCCAGTGTACCAAATGGCAGCCTGCCTGCCTGTGTCGCCTCGTGGACTGAACGACTCGGGCTCAGAGTGCCATAGTTCTGTCAGTTCCCATAGCAACAACGAAGAGGCACCAGCAATGGGGAAGCACACCTATTTGAACCACGGAGGTGCAGGAGCCGGCGGAGCAGGGGGGAGCAGCGGGGACGAGTACACCAGGCGTTCGGGGGAGTTTAATCGTCGACAGTTGTCTCTGACAGAAACGCAGCATCAGCCCTCTGTTCCCAGGCAGAACAGCGCTGGTCCGCAGCGAAGGATAGACCAACCTCCGCCCCAGAACATGAATCGAGGCCGTACCCCTTCCAATCTCCTCAACAGTGGAGTCTATCCGCGGCCCTCCTCGGGGAGCATGATGACGTCATCCCCCGACTGGCCTGGCAGCGGCGCGCGGTTACGGCAGCAGTCATCTTCCTCCAAAGGTGACAGTCCTGAGACCAAACACAGAGCTCAGCACAAGCAGGTATGAGGTTCACCCTGGTCACCGACAGTGTGTATAACTGACAGTTACTGAAAGCGCTATTTATAATTCAAGACGGACACAGACTGTAGCCGTCTGAGTCCCTGCTGTCACCTGGTGTTACAGTCATAGGGAGCGCTGCTATTACAAAATGCCCTTTTGTCTCATAGCACGTGGAGAAAGGCTGCGTAGGAGGTCTCTGAACAGACACTGCACAATTTGCCCTAATGAACTGCAGTCATTGTGCATGTAATGACAGTCATTTGCATACAGGCAGCTCATCACTTCACCACTGTTTTACTGGTCATATTTAATGGTCTGAGAATGAGAGTGATGGAGGAGCAATTAGCATTTTATTAACCAGGGAAATTTACCAGGCAACTGAACTCAGACCCTGATTAAAAAAACAACAACAAAAACAACATCTTTTTGGTGTATTATAATAATAGTGATTTTTTTTTATAAATAATTCAATTTGTATTTATTTTTGACTTACTTTTTTGAACTTGTTTTTGGTTTAATTACTTAACTTCTAGTTTCATGTCAGAATAGAAAAAGTGCAGAAAATCAAAAAAAGTGAACAACTTATCAGTGAGTACTAAAATTTTGTCTAATTATATTCGGAAATTTCACCAAAGTCAATTGGAGTCATGCTGTGGTTCTACTTCAGCCACGACTCTCTGGTGAGCTGCTGTTCAGCTACACGGCCCACGCTGACAGTGTCTGATGAATTTCACTTAATTTGCATAATTAATAAAACTTTCTTTTTCCGTATTAGTCTGGCTTTGTAGGTGAATAGATTCACACATGTAAATCATTTCTTCAAAGTGTCCGCCGCGGTGCATAAGTGGCTTTGAAGACAGGTGTGTGTGTATCCATTCCACCTTCTGTTTCCAGTCCAGATCAGTGGGTGCATTTCAAGCTTACAGTATTACTGTTGGTTCTGTGCTCGTGCTGTTGCTTCCTCCCCTCCTCCACCCGTCACTTGCACTCAGCTCATGTCTGTGTGTGTGTGTGTGTGTGTGTGTGTGTGTTTGTGTTTGTGATGTGCTGGTTCCACTAGGCCCCCTCCCCTGTCAACCCAAGTGCGCTGGACCGCACAGCAGCCTGGCTGTTGAATATGAATGTGCAGTATTTAGACCATGAGGGATTGGAGCCCGAGTCACTGAGAAACAGAGAGGATCTGAATCAGGTGGAGAAGGTAACCAACGTCCTCATCCAACATTTGAACTCAACTGATGCTTCCCTAACAAACCGCCTCAATCTTCAGCTGTGACCCCTAAGTGACCTTCTGTTTCACTTCTATTTGACCTTTTCTTCCCCCTCACTCAGCCGTTCTCCAGTAACAGTAAAACAGATCAGTTTCATGGCGACCTTATTTGTGTGATTCCTTAAACCTTTTCAAATTGCTTTTGCACCGTGAACAAGCCAGTAATCAGTGATGTTCCGCTGATTTCACAGCAACTCATTAGCAAAGTGCTGCATGCAATAGCCATAGCCATAGCAACAGCAATGATAGCGGAGCAAGGGTTAGTGATTATGAGGCTAAATATAACAGTAATTATTAAATGTCTACACTTAGAACAATGGGAAATCTGATCTGCTCATTTGTTCATTTTTTTTTATGATGAATTATTCTTATTTTTCAAATAATCAAATTGGTTGTGTAATGACTGTCAACTCACTTCTTATGGCCGACATACACTGTGCGATTTTGGGCCGACGACCATCGTAGGACAAACGTCTTACAACCAAAAATTGGCCAAGATTTATTAGATCCACATCTTATAAGCTAGCTAAAATGGCACAGTGTATGGAGGCCACCAGAATGACAGACCAAACAGTCTGTACTTATGCATTTAGAAACAGTCAGTGATCTATCACTAAGTTATTAACTACAGTTAAACAGATAATTAGAAAACTTTGTTTTCGTATATAGCATTACTGTGACTTTTAGCCAGATTAGCATTTTGTGCTAACTGAACGGTTACATTTCTTTCTTGGTATAAATTTCCACATTAATTGCACACAGAGGAATTTCTACAGATATATTACCTTTTATACTTTTGCAACAGTAATTCTAGAATCATCTACGCCCCTGACTCGTATATTTTATGTATTTAATAACCCAGAGCAGGTGTGTGTGTGTGTGTGTTTGTGTATGTGTTTTCACATGCAGCACAGGTACGCTGACATGTTTGTGCCTGTGTGTTTGCATCTCCTTAAATGTGAAAAGTGGAGACAGAGATATGAGAGAGAGAGAGAGAGAGAGAGAGAGAGAGAGAGAGAATCCTTCGCTGCTTCCCTCTGCATGTGTTCTCCCTCGCTTCTCTTCTCAGCAACCATTAGAAACACTCAGCCTCGGCTCCTCTTCCATTCTTTGATTGGCTGCCACTTGCCCCCCCCCCACTCCCCCACTCCTCCTTTTTCTTAATGACTACAGACCTGTCATCCTATCATAGCTTATGCTTTATAGAAGCCAGCAGCTCAGGCAGGGAGAGCAACCAAAGAAGGCAATAACTTCAGTCATACCAAAGAAGCCGCAGTCGCCTTAAAATAGCAGAGCAGCAACAAGAGCTGCAAAACAGCACATCTTCAGCAGCAGCTCCGACACAGGCTGCAGCTAATGGACCACAGTCTCTACAGTAGTCGGGTCGCTCCAATGCGCGGTATGCGTTCGGTGAACTATAACTAATGAAGTCCTACATTTGTTGTGATCGAACAGAGGATACAGTAATAAGACACAGCAGAGTTTAGATGAGAGGAAAACGCAGTTTCTGATTACATTAAGTTTGAAGTCATGCTGACTTGGTAAAGACCATCAGTTATTACCTGGGATCAAACCATTGTCTTTTAGGGGTACGGCAAGATTGTTAACCGCTTTGTTGCTCTACCTCAACATTGTGTTTAAAAACACAGAACTGACATAGAAAATATTTTATTTCATTTATTATTGTTGTTATTAAATACCATTGCCAATTATCTTTCATTACTGAAAATCCTTAATGGAATAATGAACTGCGTAAGTTCAACGTTTTACTGTTAGTTGACAATTTTATTATTAATAAATAATCTCATGCTTTGATTACATTTACTAACCTTTCAGTGTAAAATGTAGATTTTGGTCCCTTTAATAATTGTAATTGTGTTTTAGTTTTAATATTTTTTAATTCATCTACGTTAATGAAGTTAAAACCCGTGACAACCTCCAGAGTGGAGTGGATACGTGTTTTGTGTTGAATTTTATTTTAAGAACAGAGTTCAGTTCAGGCTCTGGTGCCAGATGTAAACATCACCTTTTGTATTATTTACACAATAGAGAAAGAACATTACTCACATTTCCTCTGAGTCGGCGTTCGCGTTCCAGGAAGGAGAAAAGCTTCAGTAGACAACGGCGCAGACCTGAGGTATTGTAGGTGTGTGAGCGACCACTGCAGGGACTGAGGGGCAGATTATTCATTCTCTGGGAACCTGGTGACAAGAGCTGTGAGCCATTATAGAAAGGAAAGAAGCAATGAGACGATGAGGTCATTGTTTTCTCCAGGAAGAAGAAGAAGAAAAAAAAAGTCTCAGGCATTTGAGTGACGTAACTTAACGAGCAGAAAGTGACAGGAAAAGATTAATGATGGCGGCGGCCTCTCCGCTAGCTGCAGTTAATTGTTCAAAGTCTTCTGATTGTTAAATGTTCGTCGCCAGCCTCTGCTGACTGACGAGCTCAGATATTCTGTCCTGATCAGCTGCTTCTTTGTTTACTTTAATTATGTTTCATTAAAAACATTTTATAAAAACAACATTTGGATTAAATGTCACTAAACAAAAATCCCAAGGCATTGATGGGGAGTTTATACCGTTGTTCTTGTAGCAGCTGATTTTATCTGCAGATGTTTTGGTCAAAACCTGGGAGCAGGGCAGACTAAGTCAGACCAAACTGACTTAAACATCATTTACTATGAGTTAGCTGTTTCATGTCTTTGACTCAGTCTAATACTCTATGATTCCCTGAGGGACATTAATGGATTGAACTAATTGATTATAATAATATAGATTAGATTGGATGACAGGTAGATTAGATTGGATTAATCCATTGATCCTGACTATCATTGTTTCCTCTAACATGGAAGATAAGGGTTTATTCATGTATTTGACCCTCTCAGGTCAAGGAAGGTCAGAGGCCAGGAGATTTCCAAAGTTCAGTACCGAGACAGGAATCTTAATCCTCCTCCTTGTTTCATCCCTGCTCCATCCCAACATCCAAGCCTCTCAGTCGACACATCCTTTCTCTTCTTCTGTTTTCTTAGACTCAGCAGAAACTTTTCCAGAGCATCTCAACAGATGAATCGTTTGAACTGTTTTGGTTCATAGAACTCCTGATGTAGGGATTTTTTTCCTGTTTCTGTCAGTTACTGTAATGAAGCTGAGGGCCCACAGTGGTGGTGGTGGTGGTGAAGATGATGATGATGATTTCCTCTGCTTCTAAATTCAGTACCAGCAGGAGATCGCTGTGCTGCAGGAGAAACTGCGGGCATCCGTGCAAAAGCTGGAAGAGTACGAAGCCCGTCTGAAAGGTCAAGATGAACAGGCGCAGAAAGTGCTGATGGAATATCAGGCCAGACTGGAGGAGTCGGAGGAGCGCCTGCGCAGACAGCAGGACGACAAGGACCTCCAGATGAAGAGCATCATCAGCCGGTGAGTGTTTAAAATGAAGCAGTGTCTGTATCTTCAGTAACCGCGCTGAAACACTGACGCTGTCTGGAAACTCCTCAGGTTAATGTCAGTGGAAGAAGAGCTGAAAAAGGACCACTCAGACATGCAGGCAGTGGTGGACTCCAAACAGAAGATCATCGACGCACAGGTGACTTTGTCTTCTGACGTTCAGTGTGAAGGTCGCGTCCAGTGCTGTATAAACCCAATGACTGGAAAGAAAATAACAAAGAATTCAAATAATAAAGTATTGACATTAGTTCCGGGCCAAATGGGAGGAATTCCTGGGCTGCAAGTGGCCCCCGAGCCAAAGGTTGGAGATCACTGCCCTAAGTATTAAGAGTTTTACTCTGTCGTACCTGAAAACCTAGATATACAACTGTGTGTTTAAAGAAAAAAAA